>NW_021620771.1:39570-58203 GCF_004785775.1 Grammomys surdaster | reverse complement strand
GGGGAGGGGTGGCCGTTGGCCCGCGGCGGCCCGCTCTCGGCGCCTCCCGGGGCGGCGGTGGCGCCCGCGCCTCCTGCACCCGGCGCAGCGTAGCGGCGGGAGGAAGATGGAGACCCACATCTCGTGCCTGTTCCCGGAGCTGCTGGCCATGATCTTCGGCTACTTGGACGTCCGAGACAAGGGTCGCGCGGCGCAGGTGTGCACGGCCTGGCGGGACGCCGCCTACCACAAGTCGGTGTGGCGGGGCGTGGAGGCCAAGCTGCACCTGCGCCGGGCGAACCCGTCGCTGTTCCCCAGCCTGCAGGCCCGGGGCATCCGCCGCGTGCAGATCCTCAGCCTCCGCCGCAGCCTCAGCTACGTGATCCAGGGCATGGCGAACATCGAGAGCCTCAACCTCAGCGGCTGCTACAACCTCACCGACAACGGCCTGGGCCACGCGTTCGTGCAGGAGATCGGCTCGCTGCGCGCTCTCAACTTGAGCCTCTGCAAGCAGATCACCGACAGCAGCCTGGGCCGCATAGCCCAGTACCTCAAGGGCCTGGAGGTGCTGGAGCTGGGAGGCTGCAGCAACATCACCAACACCGGCCTTCTGCTCATCGCCTGGGGGCTGCAGCGCCTCAAGAGCCTTAACCTCCGCAGCTGCCGCCACCTCTCCGACGTGGGCATCGGGCACCTGGCCGGCATGACGCGCAGCGCTGCCGAGGGCTGCCTGGGCCTGGAGCAGCTCACTCTGCAGGACTGCCAGAAACTCACGGATCTTTCTCTGAAGCACATCTCGCGAGGGCTGACGGGCCTCAGGCTCCTCAACCTCAGCTTCTGTGGCGGCATCTCGGACGCGGGCCTTCTGCACCTGTCGCACATGGGCAGCCTGCGCAGCCTTAACCTGCGCTCCTGCGACAACATCAGCGACACCGGCATCATGCATTTGGCCATGGGCAGCCTGCGCCTCTCCGGCCTGGATGTGTCATTCTGTGACAAGGTGGGAGATCAGAGTCTGGCTTACATAGCCCAGGGACTGGACGGCCTCAAGTCCCTCTCCCTTTGCTCTTGCCATATCAGTGACGATGGCATCAACCGCATGGTGCGGCAGATGCACGGGCTGCGCACGCTCAACATTGGACAGTGTGTGCGCATCACGGACAAGGGACTGGAGCTGATCGCTGAGCACCTGAGCCAGCTCACGGGCATAGACCTGTACGGCTGCACTAGGATCACCAAGCGCGGCCTGGAGCGCATCACGCAGCTGCCCTGCCTCAAGGTACTTAACCTGGGACTTTGGCAGATGACGGACAGTGAGAAGGTCAGGTGAGGGCGGCAGTTCCCCTGCCCCGCCCTGTTCATCCCAGGACCACCACTGTTCCCGCACACTCACGCGCGCACTTACACGTTCAGGGCAGTGGCCGCGATGGGGCGATGACAGACGCCTGGGCTCTTTTCTCCTAGTCTGGCGCCCCTCCCCACTGCGTCTGGGGTTCTTCTGCTCCCTCTACCCACTCTCCTCTCCTTTCCCAGTGAGTGGAGAGATGGACCCTGCTGCTTCTCTGCCCACTCTTCTGTAGGGTATGGAGACTTTCAGCCACCGCCAACTGTATCCTGGGGCACTGCATTTGGAAATGGGGTGGGGGCGGGGAGGGACTAGTCGTTTCAACCCCGAGGAGTTGAGGAAAGATGTCTGCCTTCACTTACACTTTCATTTGGATACTGTGATTTGGCTTTTATTTCGAAATGTATAGAAAGCAAGCCCGACTTCCACAGCCTTCTCATCCACTTTGTAGCCAGTCTCCTCTCATCGCTGCCCCTTCGGCATCTACGACTCACTTCGGTTTTGGTTTTGTTCTTCATCTTTTTTGTTTTGTTTTTATCTGTTTTTCTTTAGTTTTCAAATCATTTGAAATCGTCCTTTTTTTCCTGAGTATATTCTATATATTCTATATATATATATTCCATATATATATATATATGTCTGGCTACCTCGTTTTAGTTTACTTTTTTTCTCTTAAGCCCTGGAATTCTACAAGAGAGATATTTTGAGATTGAAACATTTTTGTGCCTAGACTGGAAAGATGCCCACTGGGTTTGTATCTGTTTTTGGTTTTTGGCTTCTTCCCAACCTCCCTCTACCCAGTGTGTCCCACTTCCGCATCCTGGCTATGGCTTTCCCCCCTGTCTACTGGGCTTTGATGACCCAACCATGTTTCTAAATATTGATTTAATTTATAGCACAAATGTATGGGAGTAATGAAAGCAGAACTTCCTTTCTGTTTGTCTGTTTGAGATGCAGATTGAGTCTTGAAGAGGAGTATTATATATGCAAATTATGCCCCACCCCAAGCCTCTTGCAAGTTTTCCCACCAAGAGGTTAGATAGTGAGGCTTCCTGTCCTGTCCTGGAGCTCAGAGTCGGCAGAGAGCCTGAGGCTATGCGAAAGGGAGGAGACTGAACTTCATGTCTTATCTGTGTTCTGTTCATGAAATGGGAGCTTGTGGGTTTGAAAAACTTTTGTTTCTAAATGGAGGAATAGATGACTTTATTTTGGTGGGGGGTTGGGACTGTGGCTTTAAAACAAATCGATTTTGAGTAGGATGTATATTTTTGTTGGATATTTTGTTTGTTTATTTTTTTAGAGTCCTCCACAGCAACATGAGAGACCATGGAGAAACCCAGAGACCTTTATCAATTAATTGTACTGTTTGTGAATTTGTATAAACGATAACAAAGATCCTCTTAAAACGTTTATATTCTTACAGTAAAAGGTTAAACTGATATTTATATAATAAAAGAGGAAATATGAAGTATGTTTTTGAAAAAAAAAAAGCACAAAATCCCCCCCTTGTATCTGTGAATTATTTTTAAGGCATTGTGTGTTGGGTCCATGCTCAGGTGGGAGGTGTTATGTGTGCACAGAAACTGGGACTAGGGTAGAGTGAGTTTGCTCACATGGTGTAAGTTCATGATTGAGAATTTCATCTGTGTAAGATTTACCACTGACATCCAAATGTTCTGCCTCTAGAAATGTGATCAGTCTGGAGAGTTCTATACATTTTGGTTTTAGACTGTCAACATGGAAACGGAAAGAAAATGAAGAAAATGAAACTTTTTAAAGAAACCAGACTTGGAAGAGTCAGTTTCCCAGAGTGGCCAGTTTCTTTTTGGGAATGGTGGTGGTGGAGGTGAAATCCAGGGGTAACCCTGAAGAAGCAGGTCCTGAGCTCTGGATGTGGGCAAGTAGGATGAGTGTCCTTACACTAGGAACACAGTGAGGGATGGAGGGAGCCAGCCATTGTTCTGGGGAAGTTGAAAGTGCTCTCCTAGCTGGCTGGCCTGGTCCTGCCTGCTGCTCTGTGTGTGTGTGCAGGTCCAGCATAAGGGGGCAGCAGTGTTCTTTAACATTCCCTTTCAGGCCTGGCTGCATGCAAACCCTTTGCTGTGGCTTAGGGAGACTGGTCAGAAGTTCAGGTACATTTTCGTTTTAAGCCCTTCTAGTACCCAGGCTGACCACTCAGCCATTGGTGAGGGTCTAGGCTGAATTCAGGACAGACAGATGAATAGTAACAATTTTAGGATAGTTCTCCTGAGTAGACAGACAGCAGTGTGACTTGGATAGGCTGAGACAGAGACTGGGGGTGAGCTAACACCAGGGAGTGAGTCACAGCCCTGGCTTCACATTGGTGGGCCCTGTTTCTGAGGTCACTTTCCCCACCTAGAAACCTAGGTCTCCTCGGTCAACCCATCTTTACAGGCAGACAGCTAGAACCCAGGTTGCTGTGGGGCCTGGCGGCCTTGTGAAATTTCTAAGCTCTAAGCTTGAACATAACACAGAAGCTGCGTCACTCCTTTCTCATGTCTCCAAAATCTGCTTTGAGTGAGTCTGACACTAGATCTATCTTCCCTTTCTTGAGAGATGATACAGATTTCTTAATTCCCTAAAGACAAAACTGCAACAACAAAAAGCAGGAACGCTAGAGAGCAGTAGTCTGGATTAGGCCTGTTTCCTAGGAATCTGACCCAGCTCCCAGGGTTCCACTGTGGTCTGGTCTGTAAGCTACACCACGCTAACATTCTCCATCTCATATGCAAATCAGCCTATGACCAATACTTTGGAACAGTTTCTGGTTTTTTTTTGTTTTTTTATAAATTGTATAAGGGGCTGGAAAGATGACTCAGTGGTAAAAGCACATCCTGCTCTTGCAGAAGACTGGGGTTCAGTTCCCAGCACCCACTTCAGCAGCTCACAATCTCATGTAACTCTCTCTTGGGGGAATCTAGTAACTCTGGGCTCTGTGGGCACCAGCAGTCACGTGCATAGGCACACATGTAAGCTTCAAATAACAAAAGTAAATCTTTAAAGGTTGGAAAATTAGCATTTGAAAGTTAAGATCGTGGGTCTTGGTGTCCATGGCCTGAACTAGGCAAGTATACACAATTTCTCTGGGAAAGGGGATAAACATTTTACAATCGGTGAAGAGACCAAGTACCCACATCTCTCCCTTTTTGAATGGAAGAAAAAAAACACACGTTGGGAACCCATCTGAGCTTTACATGGTACTTTAAATTTTTAACCCTTCAGCCTACTGAAACATCTGTTTTTCCAGTGGGGCATAAACTGCCTTATATCACCTAACCAGGGAGGGAGCCACAGTTTGAACTAACCCACTTCTCAGGAAGATTAGTTGCTGACTCTACCTGGGTTTCCTGTGATGTGACCCTCTAGTGAGTGGGAACTGGGTGTAACTGGTATGGCTATGCCATAGCTACTGCTTCAAAGAGAATCGGGGTAAACTTGGTACAGGAAGGGTTGATCCTTGCCAGCATGGCAGGAGAGAGGCTTTAAAGGCTGGATAGGGGCAGCTCGGGATTTGCTGAAACTCAAGAAATGGAAAGGCTGGATACGGAAGCTCATGCCTGTGACCCCAACAGAGGCTAAGGCGAGAGGATTACTTCAAGGTAAATCAGGGCTACATAGTGAGACCCTGTCTCATAGGAGAGAAAAAAGCCACTGGGGTAGGTAGGGAGGTGAATTCATCATAAACCTGATCTGCCACAGAAACTGGAAAAGGACTTCCTGGCTTCTTCATGTGTCTCACCGACAGTAGCCTTTTCCTTTAATGTCTAGAAATACAACTGTAAGTGGGGTTCAGACAGCTTCCACAGTGTCTGGGGGCCACAGTGGACCTCTGGCTGCATGCTAGGGGGTGGTGTCAACCTCTCCCCCTTGCTGAACCCCTCAGGCATTGCAGGCAGGAGGAGGGGGAAGTCCATCTGGAGGGCCTTCTTCACATGTGGCATTAGCAAGAATACCTGCCTACCTCACTCCACTAAAACTAGAAGTTGATGCCAGGACTCTTAAAGAGAAAACCACAGATTTTTTTTTTTAAGTTCAAATCTATAATAAACATCATTTTAAAGGTACATGTTTCTTTTATGGTACTTCTCTTAAGGGTGTGAGAGCTAGGGGTGCAGCTCAGTTGCATTCTCCAGCATCACATAGACTGGGTGTGGTGGTGTATCTCTCTAATCCCAGTACCTACAGAAGTTCAAGGCCATTCTTGGCTACTTACGAGTCTGAAGCCAACCTGGGTGGGCTAAATGAAAACCTACCCTCCAACCCCACAGAAAAGGAAGGGCGTATGATCTATCCTCCAAACCCTGGAGCTTCCCTGGAAGGGTGCTGATCTCTGTATTTTAAGGCAGGGTCTCACAATGTAGCTCTGGCCAATCTGGAACTCAAAAAGTACAGGCTAGTACTGAACTGAATAGCTACCCTCCTGCTTCGGTCTCCCTAGTGGTGAGATTCCAGGCATAAATCACCAAGCCTAGCTTTGAACTTCAGTTTTCAAAGGCAAAGGAGAAAGTTATAGCCTCTAGGGACCACTGAGTTTTCAGGGAACAAGAGCTTTTTCATGAAGAGATAAGATCTATGGAACAAAGCCAAGGCCTCCTGCAGCTGGCAGCTGCCTTCCCAGTTTGGAAAGGAAAAGGCCCTGCCTTCTGATCCTGATTCTGCTCTGCCAGAGAAGGGAGGCGCTAGAGAAGTCATGGGATTCCCCTCTCTTCCTGCATCAAACATCACCCCTTTAGGAAAGCTAATTCTATCCCTTTGATAGAAGGAAAGACCTATATTTTTATGCCATTACCAACCCTGGAGGAAGGTGTGAGACTTTTGACTTGAGGAAAGCACAGGGTGGGAAGCCAGCTACATTCAAACCTAAGCCCACATGTGGGCCACACAGCTCATTTCTGTCAGCATACTTGTTCTGATACTAAGTGGTAAGTTAGTACTTCTTAAAGCAAATCTCACAAAGTAGGTAAGAAGTCTGATTTAAATTGGCGTCGACTATTTGTAATTTACTGCTGGTGAGATGTAAATGCACGGCCACCTCAGGCCAGCCTGGATCTTGGGTGCAAATGTATTTCTGGGTCAGTGCTGGAAGTGCTCGCAAACGCTCAGTTTTCATCTCTTCTTCTTCCCAGGGATCACTTTGATCTTGCCTGGTGGGGTTGCCTTTAGTCTCCAAGCATATATATGGCACTCTGCAAACCCTGTCTTCTGTTGAGGTGACATTACTGCCACAGTAATTCTGCATCTGAGGGAGCCACTGAACCCTAGTGCCAACAAAACTACAATTTCCTGTACCTTGGCTGCTGAAAGTTAGCCCAAGCAAGTTCCCCAAGCAAGGAAAGAAAGTTTTGCTTTTTGTTATTGTTGTTCTCTGAGCCAAGGTCTCATTCTAATGCAGATTGACCTGGAATTCATTGTATGGCCCAGTCTGGCCTCAGACCTCGCTGGGATTATAACATGAACTGTCATGCCCTGAGCATAAATTCTTATTAGCTTATCACTCTTCTACTTTTTAATTATTTAAGGACCAAGTACCACATGTCCTTATACACTGAGTGTGGGGGGGTTGGGAGTGTAACTCAGCAACAGAGCACATGCCTTGCATGCTTGAGGTTCTGGGTTCAATTTCCAGCACTGAATGAGAAAACAACTTATTATATATCTGTGACACTGGAGAAGAGTGCATCTCAGTTACAAAAAAAGGGAGCTGGTCCTTGGCAGCAGCAAGAGGCACAGCAGCTCAATGGAGTGTATCAGAAGTACTGGTGTGGCGTGCTGGAGAGCTCGGCCAACAGCCAGCAGTTATGGCACATTGGATTTTATACTTGGAGACTCAGTACGATGTTGTGCAGGTGACATGAGAATTCTGCCTCAGAGTGGAAGCTGATACAGACTTTAATTAAATCCTAAGATATGGCCCATGTGCGGCTACTTCTGGAACCGCCTGACATTACTCCAATCCCCTCAGAAAGGTCCTGTAAGGGAGCATCTTGGGAGTAGAATCACTGAAACTCCCAGAATGCCCTAGGTTATCACTGCTGCTTGATATGAAACGCACCATGCAAACCTAGATATGTTTTAAGAAGACCGTGTCCAGGGTTCTTCCTGAAGCTGATCCAAGTTCCACTTCACAAATAGCCTACTAGGTGCTCGAGAAGCCATTGGAGTTGGGTATGTTGTTCACTGTCCCCAGAGGACTGAGCCAGGTCCCACAGTAGCTCCTATAGTATTGTGGAGTCCAAATGCCAGAAGCCTGTGATTTGAAAACCTCGGAACTAAGAATGTTCACACATTTATCACACTATGCACACCTGCCTGCATCGTAATTTAGGATCCAGCTGCAAGAACTCTGGCTGGTTCTTCCATTCAAGGGTGAAAAGGCTTGACCTCACTGGTTTCCTTATACCTCTCTACAGTCCACAAAGAGTAAAGAGCCCTCATTTAAAGATGGGGTCTCATGTAGCCCAGGCTGTCCTCAAACATTATATGGCCACAGCTGCTCTTGAACTCCAAGAAGAGGAGTTGCAGTGTGAACAGCTCATCTGACTGACACTAGGCACATGAGCATAATCTGCTCTGTGGAAGACCCAGTCACGTCACACTGCCTGTCCCTAATGGCCACTCATATCGTGGACCCGGGATCTGGGAGTTGAACGGTAGGGAAGTAGTTCAAGACATAGCTATTGTTTCTCAAGCAGTATGAGGTTATTCGGCATTGGCTTGGGTAATACTGCTTTCCTCATTTGGTAATGGCACAAAGTATCACAAAGGTCGGTGATGTTGTATCTCCTTAGGAAACTCTCCCCAAACTACCCCTATTTACAGGGCAAGGCTTTCGGAGAAGTGGTCTCTAAATAGGAGCCAATACATCAGTCCTTATATTTCTTAGACTCTGGAAGGAAGTTACAGAGGCTGGAACAGAAAAGATAGATAAGGGAGGGAGAAACAGCAATAGTTAGACCATTAAGACAAATACTTCTTGGCCCAGGCGTGGTGGCACATGCCAATTATCCCAGCACTCACACAGACAGGCAGATCTCTTATGAGTTAGAGGCCAGCCTGGTCTACATAGTGGGATAATAGGCCAGCTAAGGCTACATGGTGAGAGTAGTAATATTTTTTAATTAATAAACCCTGTTGGCAGGTTTGCTACCCACCTCAGTGCTTCAGGTTCCTGAATGAAAGACACACACACACACACACACACACACACACACACACAGCCTTTAATTTTAATATGCCTGGGCCACTGCCTAACCTCTATGTGGTTAAATCCACCTCCCACAGATAGTCTCGAGTTATTACTTACTAAACTCTATATTCTATCTTGACTGCTCTGTGTGTATGTCTTTCATTTGGGAACATAAACCATTGGGGCGGGTAGTGAACCCACCGCTGAGATTTATTTCATAATATTTAATTCAACAAGTGAGACCCTGTCTTCAAACAAACAAGACAAATAGTTCTTATATTCTTAGATGAAAGCCAGGGCCTTCCATTTTGGCCTTCTGGATTTTAAACCTTAACTTCATTGCTTAGGACTGCCTGACCTCAAATAAGGTGGTAGGCATGACATAGCAAGCGTGGAAACGACCAGTGTCACCTCTCTGCTTCGTCTCAAGTACACACAATTTGGCCAGTCTTTCAGGAATCTGTCAAGAACAGGCTGTGTCATCCCTGTGCCTCACCAGGCTTACAGCTGGCCACTGCTGAGAAGAGAGAAGGGTGTCAGGTTTGCAGAGCCTGGATGAGAAAGGTGAGTGGCTCTCACTCTGCTGAGGTCTGTGTACCTGACACACCTCTCCTGCCACCGAACATCAGAGGGCGATAGACAGAACCAAGTGGCCTCCCAGGACAGGAGCTAGCCCATCTTTTCCATATACGGAAGAATCTGATTGTCCAAAGTCACAACAAGAATTACAGAACCACATCAGGGCTATATTGGCACACACCTTTAATCTCAGCACTCAGGAAGCAGAGACAAGTGGATCTCTGAATTCAAGCCCAGCCTAGTCTACCGAGTGAGTTCCAGGACAGCCAGGGCTACACAGAGGAACCCCGTCTGAAAACAAACAACAACAAAAAGAATCACAAAAGGCACATTTCTAAAAGGTGGAGGCACATCACTATCTGTAACTTAGTAGAGTGCTTGCTTTAGCAGACACAAAGCCCATGGGGGCTATAGGTATACAGAAGACAGGTGATTCAACAACACTGTCCTAAACAGGGAGGGGGCCCCTTGAGTCTACTCAGCCCAGGGGTGTCTTAGTTCAGATTACTATTGCTGTGATGAAACACCATGACCAAAGCAACTTGGGGAGGAAAAGGTTATTTGACTTACACTTTTCCATATCACAGTTCATCATAAAAGGAAGTCAAGGCAGGAACCCAAACAGGGCAGGAACCTGGAGCAGGAGCTGAGGCAGAGGTCACGGAGGGGTGCTGCTTACTAGCTTGCTCCTCATGGTTTGTTCAGCCTGCTTTTTTTTAGAACTCAAGATGACCAGCCCAGGGATGGCCCAACTCACCATGGCCTAGGCCCTCCCCCTCCAATCAATAAAAATGCATGTGTGGAGGCAGGAGGATGTGGTTCAAGGTCATCTTCAGCTATATATGGAGTTCAAGGCCAGTCTGGGCAACCTAAGACCCTATCTCAGCACAAACACTAATGAAGTTGAGTTGTGCCCAAACAGTTCTAGAGGCAGAAAATAGAAAAACGTGGTTCCCTTTGCTTTTACTGTATTAAAATGGTTCTGGACTCAATATAAAGCAGCAAAATTAAGTGTAGTTGACACAGTTTGTTCTCTGGTGAAGACAGAAAGTAGAGGAATTTATCCACCAAGTTTGCAATTTCTGCATCTTGTCAGCAGGTGGCAGCATTGTCTATGATTTGGTGGCTAACAAATCCTTTCTCTTGAATTCCACCAGGATCTAAAAGTTGACAACTGGAACATTATTTTCTTCAAAAACTGGGACTGACTTTTTAAAAGTTTTACCTTTTTTCACCCTTTGGTATGTGTACGTGTGTAGGCATGCATGTTAGCCTTGGCAGCAAGCACCTTTACCTGCTGAGCCATCTCAACAGCCCAAGACTGAATTTTAAAGTCCCAGTGAGGTGACTCCTAGCACACTGTGGGGTGTTACTGTTTCATGGGGATCCCTCAGTTCTAGCAGCTCTGTTTTGATGGCCCTGGGAGGAAAATATCAACTGATTCCTTAAGACTCACATTCTTGAAAATTGCTATGTTTGCAGAGTTTGGCAAATGGGGAGAAGTTTTACAATCATACATGAAGACAGAGCTAAGCATCCTGTCACTGTGAAAGAAAAATAGAAAACAAGTTGGGAGTTTACATTTTTGTTTTAATTCTTTTTAATTATCAAAGGAATGCAGTATACTCGCTGCTCAACTGAAGACATCTTTGTAAAATCTAAAGGGGCCCGTGAAGCAAGACCCTGATACGTCTAACAAGGAAGTGAAGTTTTCTTGCACGCTGTAAATGCAGAATGTTGACGAGGGAAAGGCAGCTGAAGACAAGCACACAGAGCTGATGAGCCACCTTGGCCAGATTCCACAACATGGTGAAGTGAGGAATGGGCTGAGGGTAGAGAGGATGGGGTCTTGTCCTCTTGACACTTGGAGTCTCTGAGGTCAGAAAATCAAAGCGTGGGTCTAGGGCAGGCACTACAGCTGCAGGACAAAGGAGGAGGGATGTCTCCCAGCCTGTGAGCCGGGTGAGCCCCCGTTATTAGCTCAGTAATACAGAGCTCTTGTTTTGTTAGAGAATGAATAAGACGGGCCGGGACTCTAGTATGCAGCCCTTGACCCGGAAGCACATCACTATTCCCAGAACTACCAAGAAACCTCTTAGAAAATCATGAAACCTCACAGGGGAGATTATGGAAGCCATTGCTGAAATATGTCTCTGAGTGACTGTGTAGAACAGAGATGGGAACAATCCTAGGAAAGAAGTCTGCAGAAAAGAGAAAGGACCCCACATGACTCCGAGGACTGAGGAGGCTGGATGACAGAATCCTCACAGCCCTGGGCACACGGAGGGAAGGAAGGAAGGCAGCTCTGATGCGCAGCCTCCGACAGCTTCACTTCTGGCCTAGCAGGGTTTTTATTTATTTGTTGCTCTGTCTCCATCCCCCTCTCCCGCTGCCCCTGCATGTTTTCTCTAGTGTAGGTTTTAAAGAACAGAGTTTTTCTGTGAATTTCACTTGAGGCAGAAAGACTCAGCACCTCAGGCCTGAAATGTCCTGTCCAGAGCCCTGCAGCTGCTACTCCAAGGGCCTGCACTCAGCAGTTAATGTCAACATGGCTTTAATGCACACAGGGAGAAGCCAGGGCCTTCCAGGGAGGTAGACAGTGTCAGACCCATCAAGGGCCTTCCAGGAGGCAGCTGACGCTACAGCCTGAAATTCTGCTTCCTCAACAAAGTTGGAGCGTGGCTCTGGGGGAGCCCAACATGACAGAAGCCTACAGTTTAGAAAACTTTCCCCAGACAATCACCCAAAGGACCCCACAGTTCTAGTAGCAGGACTATAGGCTGGACAGAATGTTCTCTGAGCCCTTCCTCTGTTCCCTAATCCCACAGGCCTTTCTTTTTTCTCTGTTTTTTTGAGACACGGTTTCTCTGTGTAGCCCTGGCTGTCCTGGAACTCGCTCTGTAGACCAGGCTGGCCTCGAACTCATAGAGCTCCACCTGCCTCTGCCTCCCAAGTGCTGGGATTAAAGGTGTGTGCCACCACTGCCCAGCTACGTGGGTCTTTCTTGATTTCTCCTCGTGAACTGTGGGCTGTTCTCTCAGTGGAGAACTCCAAGTGAGGTGGACATAACCAGAAGCCTAAGCAGACATCAGTCCTACCTCGCACATCCTTGATGTCACTTCCTACCTCGCACATCCTTGATGTCACTTCCCAGCCCCCACTGCTACCCTCACCCCACTTCCTCCTCTGCTAGGAACTAGCAGAGAAATCAAGGCACTTGCTCACAAGTCACTGCAAGCTCCTTCCCACCCTTCTACAAGCCCGAAACAGGCGAAACAGGCCGCTACCACTAATCTGCCCCTGGTTTGCAGCTCAGCGGCCTTTGTCCTCTAAGCCCCTGATAATGGTTTTACTAAAATCCTCTTTTGATGGAAAAAGTCCCAGCTGGACATTGCAGGACCCAGCATAATGTCCAAGTCTGCAGGCCCCTCTGCCTACCCCACAAAGGCCTCTAATCAAGTGGAAAATGTGCTGGAGGCGGAGGTCTGGGGCTGCAATTATTTTTAAGGGATTACGAGAGAAGAATAGAAGCAGCCAGGACTGCCCCCACCTGCTTTCCCCTTGGTCCTGCTTCAGACATACACTGAGTCCAGGCATTTGCTCTCAGAGACCAAAGCCTCACTCTTCCCTTTCCCTACGGAGGGGCAGCCACCTCTGAACACCATTGCTGCAGAAACAGAGAGTCCGGGTACAACTTGCAAGCCTCGTTTGGACCCCATTTAAGATCTCAGGTATAAACCCACTGTCAAACAGGATCCTGAGTGTGAGGCACGAACTCATTCATTAACCTCTAACCCTGCCCCGTATGCCTGGGGGAGATTCGCCCAGTGCCCAGGCACTGCCAGGGTCTGGAGCACTCACTGGAGCTTCCCAAGCTTTGGAGGGCAAAAGGTCATGTTCCCACCTTGCCTGTTACCCTCCTTCACACACACACTTCTCTCCCTCAGTGCTGAGCAAATATCCACAGCATGCCAACATTTAATCTCAAGGTAAGGTATGGGTAAGACCTGCAATGCCCAGCACGGCTCACGCCAGTCTTCGAGAACATGCACTCACTAGGGAGTTTGGATCTCACAGGGCCTTTTCAGGTGTCACTTATACACAAATCACTGAGCATACATTAATCACAAATTGGTGACAGCTCACAGCCTGGCGTTGAGTCTCTGTCTTCCCCATCAGCCTAGGTAGCTCGCCTCCTTACTAATCCTAGGAATGCAAAACTGACGACAGATTTCTAACCCCAGTCTGGAATGATCCAGGATCTGACTGTTCATCTCCGATAAAAGTCAGCATGTAATTCACACTGAATGTCGAGCTGAATAGCAACTTCCAGTTCTGTCTCCGAACCTTTGATCAGGAACAAAACAATTCATTGATTTAAAAAATATATATATATATTTGTTTTCATCAGTATAAATTGTGCTGCGGGTGGCAGCACACACCTGTATCTTAGCATCTGAGTAGAGGCAGGCATACTGACCTGAGTTTGAGGACGGTGTGCTATTAGGCAAGTTCCAGGACAGCCAGGGCTTTTTTTTTTTTTTTTGGTTTTTCAAGACAGGGTTTCTCTGTGTAGCCCTGGCTGTCCTGGAACTCACTCTGTAGACCAGGCTAACCTCGAACTCAGAAATCCGCCTGTCTCTGCCTCCCAAGTGCTGGGATTAAAGACATGCGCCACCACCGCCCCGGCTAGCCAGGGCTTTGTAAAGACCCTGCCTCAACAACAACGAGAAGCGATCAAAGTAGATTCTTCATTAGTTTTCAGTTTGGGTTCTGGGTGTGGAACCCAGGGCCCTGTGCATATTAGGCATAACCTTGTACTGGCTGGGTTTATGTCAACTTGATATAGACTATAGTCATCCAAGAAGAGGGAACCTCTAGAGAAAATGCCTCTGTAAGATCTGGCTGTAGGCAAGCTTATAGGGCATTTTTAAAATTATTGATTGGAGGGGGAGGGCCTAGGCCATGGTGAGTTGGGCCATCCCTGGGCTGGTCATCTTGAGTTCTAAAAAAAGCAGGCTGAACAAACCATGAGGAGCAAGCCAGTAAGCAGCACCCTTCCATGGCCTCTGCATCAGCTCCTGCTCCAGGTTCCTGCCCTGTTTGGGTTCCTGCCTTGACTTCCTTTTATGATGAACTGTGATATGGAAAAGTGTAAGTCAAATAACCTTTTCCTCCCCAAGTTGCTTTGGTCATGGTGTTTCATCACAGCAATAGTAATCTGAACTAAGACACCCCTGGGCTGAGTAGACTCAAGGGGCCCCCTCCCTGTTTAGGACAGTGTTGTTGAGTCACCTGTCTTCTGCAGGAGTGAGTCGTTTCTATGACTTTTTGGACGAAGAAGAGCCACCTCAAAAATATGTGAAATGTTCACAGGTGTTAGTAGTGTTAACTACTAACTTGATACAATTTAGAACTACCTGGGATTCGAGTCTCAGTGAAGGACTGCCCAGACCAGATCTGTCTGTGAGAATTGCTTGATTACATTAATCCATATGGGGAAGACCCAGCCCACTGCAGGCAACACCATTCCCTAAGTTTGGGTCCTGGATTGTATGAGGGTTAAGAAAATGAGCTTCGTAGTAAGCAAATACTTCTCTGTGCTTTGGACTGTGGATGTGGTGTGACTATTTGTTCTAAGTTCCTGTTGCCTGGACGTCCCTGCTATGACAGACTGTGAGCTGAAGCAAACCCTTTCTCCCCTGGGTTACTTTTTATCAGGGTATTTTATCACAATGACAGAAATGAAATAAGGACAATAGGCACAAAGTCCAAGTGGCCCTGACTCCTTCTTAAGGGAAATGAGTGGACATCAGTTTGTGTCACAGAAAACTGTCCAAAAGCTTCACATTTCAATTCTTTTTTTTTAATATTTATTTATTTTTATTTATATGAGTACACCGTAGCTGTCTTCAGACACACCAGAAGAGGGGATCAGAGTCCATTACAGATGGTTGTGAGCCACCATGTGGGTGCTGGAATCGAACTCAGGACCTCTGGAAAAGCAATCAGTGCCCTTAATTATTGAGCCATCTCTCCAGCCCCCACATTCAAATTATTATTATTATTATTATTATTATTATTATTATTATTATTTTGGTTTTTCGAGATAGGGTTTCTCTGTGTAGCCCTGGCTGTGCTGGAACTCACTCCAGTAGACCAGGTTGGTCTCGAACTCAGAGATCCAGGTGCCTCTGCCTCCTGAGTGCTGGAATTAAAGGTGAGATTAAAGGCACTGCCTGCTCAGGGCTGCCTTTAACTAGATGTTCAAACTGCTGATGTTTATGAACGACTTGTGAACGTAAAGATTACAAATGAGTGTAGATTCCAGGCTGTCTTACACTTAGCATCGTTCGGCAGCAGTTACGGGTCTGTGCACTCCCGAGAGCTACAGAACAGTGCCTCTGGCTCTCTGCTGCAAGCGAGGTCTGTCTTCCCTACCAGAGAGAAGTTCCCAGGTTACACTGGGAACTGGTCCTGTGCTGGATCTGATCTAACTTACCCATGGATGCTGCTTCTCCTCCCCTCCCCCATGCATGCCCCCCTTGCTTTTTGTTTGTTTGGGGAGGTGGGCATTGGGATAGCTGCTTGAGTTTGAGGTTCTGAGGCAGGATGGAGCCAGCCGTGGGTGGACAGAGACAAAGTGGGGTTCACAGGTGTGCCCGCACAAATGCTAATGCTCCTCTCACTTTAACAGTAGTTGAGCAGTGGCCACTCCCCACCCCTGGCACTGTCACTTGTCACTTAATATTCCACTTCAAGGAGACAAAAACATGGGGGCATGCTGGGGACCCCATCAGCCAGGGGGTAATTCCAAATCCAAGTTCACCCAGATGGCCCTAGCTAAACTCAGTGTGTGTGTACCGAATTGAGGGTGGTGTTGAGAGGGACCAGAACACATTATACATATGGGAAACTGTCAAAAAAACAAATTTAATAAAATCTTTTTTTTTAAATACTAGAAAAGGGGCTGAAGAGATGGCTCAGTCATTAGGAGCACTGACTGCTCTTCTAAAGGTCCTGAGTTCAATTCCTAGCAAGCACATGGTGGCTCACAAGGTATAATGGGGTCCGATGCCCTCTTCTGGTGTGTCTGAAGACAGTGACAGTGTACTCATATGCATAAAATAAATAATTCTGAAAAAAATACTAGAAAGAGCAGGACTGAATAGGACACAATGCCTTTCTACCTCAGCACTGGGCCTGCTACCTGCCTACTGCTCTCCCGCTGGAAGGCCAGGCCACGGGAAGGTAGGGCCACCATAGGTCCTAGGTGCCAGTCCAGCTTTGTTCCAAGTGGTTTTGTTACATCTGTGAGAAGAAAAGGGAAGGCTGTAGCTTTTTCCTGCCGTTCAAGGCCATGCAAATATAAACAGGAGAGATCTGCCGAACTGCATGGAGCCCGTACATTTTCTCACGTTCCTCAGTGGTGACACACACTTAGCACACAGGGATGCTCTTCCAGCCACCTCCTTAGACAGGACCTTTCCACTGAGGAGCTTGCCAAAGGGAACAACCACATTATGATGGCTCCCCGGAATCCAAGCACAGTCAGCCCCCTACAGCTCAGATTAGCTTCCTTGACACAATGCACCTCCGACCCCCATGTGCTGATCTCTTACTGAGCAACCACCTGGCAGAAGCAGGCAGATCTCTGAGAGTTCAAGGCCAGCCTCTTCTACTTAGCAAGTTCCAGACCAGTCAAAGGTACACAGCGAGACTCTGTCTCAAAAACAAAAGAAAACAAAAGAAACCACCTGCCTTCCCGAGTGTCAATGGCCACCAGATGTGATTCACAACACACAGCACAGACAGAGACAATATTCCTGGCCCAGAGAGGCCTGATGGGAACCAGGGGCCCTCAAGAGCTTCTGATGGGTACTTCTTAGGATACTAACAGCTGGAAGTTCAGGATTATCCCTGACAAATGAAGAGAAGCACCTCCCAGGCAATTCCTGGTGACAATCTATTGGTGTCCCCTCCTCTTGTCATTAAGTCACGAACCAAGATCTACTCTGCAGAGTAGACAGACACAGGACAGATATGTGTGATTTCGTCAACGCTAGCAGAATCCTGAGCCCCCTGGTGAGCAAAGGGGGACAACCCTGGAGGAGACCTGCATTTCTATTTTAATGAAGCTTTTTTTCCTCTCTTGGGGCTTTGTTTATCTCTCTATGTAAGTCCAAGCAAAAATATTATTCTTAGAGTCCAGCCTGTCCACACGTGTTTGTACAGACTTTTAAAGGCAAGCTCTAGAGACATCTGATAACACATTTAGATCTTCCTCATCTAGTTTAGGGCGGCTTGTTTATTCACTACTAGCCAAAAGTACTTTGGAAATACACTATTGAGTTCATAAAAGATGAAGAAGAAGAAAAAAAAATCCCCTAACTTTTCCAGCGCATTCCTTCAAAAACCTCCGTAGCACCATGAGAATCATCTTAGAATTGTTATATTAAATATCCTACAGAACACCGGAGCAGAAGCCTGGGCAGGGTTTCCAAACAGGGCAAGGCAGGCTTCTGCTGACAGTGCACTGGCAAGGCCTCATCCCCAAAGCTTCCAGCTCACATCCGATTCTCACATCCGATTGTTCACGCAGGCAAGAGGCAGGACTTCAAAGCTTTGGGTGGCTGTGTGCTTTGTTTTTAAATCCCCGATGCTCCTGGGTCAATGGGAAGGGCTCAGAAACCTCCTTCAGCTTTGTAACTGGGTGGCCATGTCCTCTGTCCCTACCTCCTCAGGTGCCTGCCATGACACCACCTTTAACTTGACTCAGATTTTTCATCTGACCCACCACTTTGCCAGTGTGGTCTTTGAGTGACCCACAAGAGAGTCACCTATGTACACGCCAGATATGCATGCGGGGGTGGGATGGGGAACAGGATTCACCACCCACTTATCCCTAGACATTACTTCCTAAAAATGTAGTTGGATCTAAAGGTAGCCTGCTTTAGACTTTCCATTCACTGCCTGTCTCATAATGAGCAAAGTCTAGGCCCTCACAATGGGGGCTTCAAGCCTCCAGTGTCCCCAGGGACTGCAGCCTCCTAAATCCAGTCTTTATCAGGCCACACATGTGCTGTGTCTAGCTGGGACTCTTCCCTCCCTGTCTGATTGGGGAACTAGGCTCTGAGGGATCACCCAAAGGAACTCCATAAAAGCGCCACTGCGTAGTCCTGTGCCCTGTGCGGCGTCTGACGCTCCTCCTCCTGTCTTTGTGCTTCCGTCTCTGTGCAGAAGAGGCCCAGTCATCATGGGTGGTTGTGACATGTTTAGGCGACAGGTGTGTAAGTATGCAGTGTCCATTTAAGACACATAACTCTGAGCTGGGATGAAATAGACGTGACCAAACCTTAGTGCCAGTTCCACATGCTTGCAGCCTGGCAGGAAGACAGAGTCATGGGCAATTCTTAGAAGTGTGAGAAGTGTGATAGTGTTCTCTCTCTCTCTCTCTCTCTCTCTCTCTCTCTCTCTGTGTGTGTGTGTGTGTGTGTGTGTGTGTGTGTGTGTGTGTGTGTGT
>NW_021620771.1:0-39560 GCF_004785775.1 Grammomys surdaster | reverse complement strand
TGTGTGTGTGTGTGTGTGTGTGTGTGTGTGTGTGTGTGTGTGTGTGTGTTTGGTGTCTTCCTCAATTGCTCTCCACATTAATTTTTATTGTTTGAGACAGGGCTTCATTATACAGACCAGGCTGGTCTCAAACTCACAGGGATCCCCCTGCCTCAATCTCAAAAGAGCTGAGACTAAAGGCATGGTGACCACACCCAACTCCACATTATTTTAAGTTAATTACTTAATTAATTTTGAGACAGGATATCTCACTGAACCTAGAGCTCACCGTTTCATCTAGACTGGCCAGCCAGCGAGCCCCCAGGATCTACCTGTATATCCTCACTGCTGGGGTACAGAGTAGGGTGCTGCACCCATCTTTCTTTATGTGGGTGCTGGGCATCAACATTCAGGTTCTCGTGCTTCTGTAGGAAGTACTTTACCCACTGAGTCATGCCCCCAGCTCCGTGATGGGAGTTTTGATAAGACAAGTATTTGATCTAGTGGAACCCAAATCAGGAGGTCCGAATCTGGTCCTGGTGTTAGAGAACGCCCAGACAGACAGACAGAGCCAGGACTCATCTCTCTGTTCCCAGCACTGTTACTGGAAGGTTCTGGATTTATTTCTTCCTTTTTTTTAAAGATTTCTTTTTATTATTTTAAATTATGTGTATTTCTATGAGTGTATGTGTAGGTGTGTGCATGTCAGTGTAGGGCCCCAAGGATGCCAGAAGTGTCAATCCCCTGGAGCCGGAGTTACAAGCAGTTGTAAGCTGCTTTAAGAGAGTTCTGGGAACTAAGCTTGGACCTCTTGTAAAAGTCACTTTTATTAACCTGAGGTAATTGTCATCTTTGATGCTTACTGCTTCCACCTGCTAACCCAGGCTTAGTCCTGGAAACTTCTAGCCTCTGTACAATCTAATCTAGGCCTAGAATGTTCTCAGCCTCTGAGACTTGCTGCTGAATAAGCTCATCCTTTCTGGCTCTTTCTGAACTCTGGCTGGCTGGCTCAACTTAGCTGTTCTGTCTCAAACTCCTCTCCAAGCTGACTGATTCAATGTAGCTTCTCTTGCTGGGCCTCTCCTGAATTGCTCTGCTTGGCCTCAAACTAACTCTGGCAATCTATTCTAATCTTCTACCTCCTGAGCACTCTCTGGCTTGTTCTGTGTTCACCTGTGTCTAGCTTGTTCTCTCTCTGCAACCTGTCTCTCTGTAACAGTCCGGGTAAAACTGCCTCCTCCTCTTCTTCCTTCTCCTTCTCCTTTTCCTTCTCCTTCTTCTCCTCCTTTCTCTCTGCACTGCTCTCTTAAGTAGCCTCCCTTCCCTCTTTTCATGAGAGTTGGGCGTATCCTACTCTCTCAAATCTTTCTCTGATTCATCACTTTGTCTGCCACTCAATTAAACATCACTTTCAAACATAGGTGGGTCTACAAACTAACTTTACCTTCACTGGGACTAAAGGTGTGCGTTAAGAGCTTGTCTCTATTCCAGCCAGAGGGGTTAAAGGTGTGAGTTAAGGGCCGAGCCACACCACAACTAGAAAGGTTTTTTCTGTAAATAACACAATCTCAGGGTTCACAGTATGATCAAATATCCGGTAACAGCTTCTCTGCAATGGAAGCAAGTGCTTTTAGCCACTGAGCCATCTCCCCAGCCCCTGAATCTATTTTAAGTCAAATATCACTCAATGATAATGAATGGTTCAGTCCAAATCTTTGGGTCTATACACTCAACTACCAGACATCTCCACACATGCTTTACAGACATCTCAACCTAACACATGCTATTAAATATTTTTCCTTCCAAACCTTCACTCACCTGAATTTATAGTCTCCATAAAAGGCATTACCTGGCTAGCTGAACAATAAACCTGGGATTTATGTATGACTCCTGCAACAGGCCTGACCTTAAAGGTTCTGTTCCCACTCAATATGGCCACACCAGAAAGCAAGCTTCCAGCACTCAGTCTTTGGGGGATATACTCAAACCACAGCACAAAGCATCCCATGCCTGTCAAACCTGCTTTATTTTATTACACTGTACAATGGAAACTATATTCACAGTTGTCTAGCTATACAATTAAAAAGAAAAGATGGCTCAAGTATTAATGATTCAGATACTGATCTTTACATACAGGAAACTGACTGACTTACAGGAATTTTGTTCCATTTTTACATGAGGCAGGATCTCATATAGCCTAGGCTAGCCTTGAATTCACTATACAGCTAAGGATGACTCCAATCCTCTTGTGTCTACTGCCCAAATGTTAGGTTACAGGCGGGTACCACCCCATGGAAACGTTCAAATACAGTTTTCTCATTAGAATGTGTGTGTGTGTGTGTGTGTGTACATGTGCAGGAACCTATGTGCATGTACTGCAGCACATGCAGTGTCCTGGTCTATCACTGTCTACCTTATTGTTTTGAGACAAGGTCCCTCACTGAATCAGGAGAGCTAGGCTGGTGGCCTGCAAGTCCCAGCAATCCTCCAGTTGATAGCACTGGGTGACAGTCATGTGTCACTGGAGTGACATGTATGTATGACCATCTAGATTTTTACATAGGTGTTGGGATTCAAACTCAGGTCCTTACTATTACACAGCAAATGGTCTTAGCCACTAAGCCATCTCTCCACTGTTCAGGTTTTCTTTATTTTGGTGAAAAGTCTCACTATGTAGCCATGGCTGGCAAGTAACTTACTATATAGACCAGGTTGGCCCTCAAACTTGAAAGATCCACCATCCTCCTGAGTGCTGGGATTAAAGGTATATGCCATCACTGCCCAGCCTATGTCTTCTTTTTAAAAAACATTCATCCTGTGTGTTTGTATGAGTGCAGGAGTGGGTACCACTGCATATGTGTGGAAGACACCTCGTGGTTCTAATTCTCTTCTTCCAGTATGGAGGGTTCAGGGATCAACTTTGGGTCATCAGGCTCAGCGGCAAGTGCTTGACCTGCTGGCTCCAGATCTTATTGTTTTCTCTGAAGAATTATCATATTGAACCATATGTAAACTAGATAGAGTTTACTCACACAGCACTAGATTTTGAAAGAAGATTCTTTCCCGAGATTGTCCCCTACTGGTCACTTACGGTTTCCAGTGGTGCTTCGGCTGCCTCAGTGTCTCATGCTGAGAGGCTGCAAGCGCTCTGCTCAGCATGCCTGGCCCGTTCCCATGCATAAGCCATACACTCTCTGTCTTAGGGTTTTACTGCTGTGAACAGACACCATGACCAATGCAAGTCTTATAAAGGACGACATTCTATTGGGGCTGGCTTAAAGGTCAGAGGTTCAGTCCATTATCATCATTTTGAAACATGTAGACTAGGCTGCCCTAGAATTCACAGAGATCTACCTGCCTCTGCCTCCCAAGTGCTGGATTAAAGGTATGTGCCACCATGCTCGGCTTTCTAGTGACACTTATTTGGGATTAATGTGCTTAATTTGGGAGTGACAGTGTGTTTGGCTCATCTTTCTTACAGCTTCTTGTAAGGCAGTTTTGCTGGTGACACATGCCCTCGATTTCTGTTTACCAGAAAGGAGTTGCTGCTTTCCTTTGGAAAGATGATTTCAGCAGGCGCAGAACTCCAGGTCGACAGACTGTTTTCTCTCGGTTCTGGAAATAATCCTCTTCGTTCTCTTCCTTGCTTGCCCAGTCCCTGAGCAGTCAGCAGTAATTCTTAATTTTTTGATGTTCTTTCAGGATTGTTTCTTTGTCTTCCACTTCCTGTTATTTAAAATGTATTCTCGGGGCTGGTGAGATGGCTCAGCGGTTAAGAGCACTGACTGCTCTTCTAGAGGTCATGAGTTCAATTCCCAGCAACCACATGGTGGCTCACAACCATCTGCAATGAGATCTGATGCCCTCATATGGGTGTCTGAAGACAGCGACAGTGTACTTACATATAATAAATAAATCTTAAAAAGAAAAAAGAAAAATAAGCATAGCCAGACACCTACCTTTAAAAAAAATAAAAATAAATAAAAATGTATTCTCTGGGGGTGGTGGTGGTGGTGTGTTTACCCTGCTTGAAACACCTTGAGCCTCCTGGATCTGTGGTTTTGTGTCTGACGTTATCTTGCAGAAATTCTCAGCCATTGTCGTTTCAAATACCTCCTCCCCCTCTCGTGTCCTTCTGGTGTCCCCATCACACGTGTCAGCAGCCCGCTGTACTTGTCGCATAGTGCTTTTTTAGTGGGGAATTCCAGACATGATCTCACTGCGTAGCCTTGTCTGGCCTGGAACTTTCTCTGTAGATCAGAGTAACTTAAACTCACAGAGATCCTCCTGCCTCTGCCTCTAGGGTGCTGAGATTGCAAGTGTGTGCCACACTTGGCTGTCTCGTGGTTTTTATTCTCACCTCTTTATCTCAAACCCTCTCTCCTCCCAGATTTTCAGCATTGGCGGTTTCTCCTTCATTCTCCTTAGCTGTGTCCACCGAAGGCATTCCTTGCCTCTGTTAAGTGGTTTTTGCTGTGTGGCATTTGCTGTTCCGTCTCTCGCTCACACGCTGCTCACCTGTCCTTACAAGCTGCAGACCTTCCCACTAGAGCCCTAGCACATTCATCCTAGTTTTAAATTCCTAGTCTGTTAGAGCCGATGTCCCCGTTAAAGCTGAGTCTGGCTCATGTTTGCTCAGCTCATTATTTGCGTTTTAGTCTGTCTTGCAGCTTTTTTCTTCACAGCCAGACATGACTGATGTCATTTCCTATTACTATAACAAAATGCCTGCAGCTGAGTAATGTATACAGGAAAGAAGGTTCGTCGGGCTCAAGTTTCTGGAGAGCAGAAAGCCAATGATTGAGTACCGAATCTGGTGAGGTTTTTCTTGCTTTGCTGGAGAACACACACACACACACACACACACACACACGTAGGACAGAATGGAAAGAGTGGGCAGGGCAGGGCTCCTCACTCCTGCGTCACTGCACTTTCAGACTTGTCTTTTGTTTTTGATTCAGCTAAGATTCTTGTGGAAAACTAGCCAAGTCACTCTTTCTTTTAGGAGACTTAGAGTAAATCTGGCCCCTAATAATGTTGGACTGAGCATGCCCATAGGTGCTTGTAACTACCATATTTCCTGTTTTTGAACTATGACCTTAAATTGAAGATGCCCAGGAAAGTGCTCATGGATTTACATACTTTGTCCTCGACTGGTGACACTGTATGCATGTGTGTGTTGGGGGGCGGGAGGCACAGGGAGTGGTTGTGGAACCTTTAGAAGGTAGTCTTGCTGAAGGAAGGACATCACTAGGGGGTGGGCTTTCCCCATTTTCAGTTTGCAGGTGTTCAGCTTCCTGCTCCATTGTCCCCAACCATGATGGACTCTCCCTCTGGGACCATGAGCCAAAATAAATCCATCTGCAAGTTGCTTTTGGTCACACTGTCTCATCACCGCAGCAAAAGGAAACTGATACAGGCAACCACACTCAAAGCAGTAACTGAGTGAAAGAAACTGCTGTGTGCAGGCATTCAGTAACATGGGGGTGCAAGGTGGGTTTTGGGGTGTGGGACTACCGGGAGGAACACGTCACATTCCCAAGATGAGATCTCGGTGTTTTGGTAAGCCTGTTCCCTGGACTGTGAACTTCATGAGTGCTCTGTAGTATTTGCTGGGGGTTGAGGCGGGGGTGGGGTGGGGGGGGACATTGTTGTGATTTCCAAGCTCTCTACATGATGGACAGGAAATGAGACCTTCTACCCTTTCGTCTTAAATATGTTTGAGTGTGTGTGTTTACACATCCATGCACACACAAAAGAATGATGATCTCTATTGCTGAGGAAGAAAAATACAATTACACCATGGTAGCTGCACACAAGGAACCCACAACTCCCCCAAGAAAACACACCTGGATGGCCTGTCTCCTCATCCCCCTAGAGGCAGGGGAAGGACTCTATTTCAGACCCTGTTCCTCCCTGAAACGATTGCTATCACCTGACAAATCATTGTCACTCGCTAATGGTGTCTGCTGAGCTCCCAGCCGTGAGGGAAATTCCCTGTGCTTCCCACAGATGCACGTCCTTCTCCAGGGGGCTCTTCCATTTGAACAAGATGCCTTCTTCTTTTTTACAAACTGTTTGGGTCTGCAGCTGAGTTTCTTACTGTCTCTCTGGTCCAGAGGAGTCATCTTCTACTTTTATGAACTGGGTTGAATCATTTCACTTCCATGAGTCAGGGAATACTTTATGAAGGATGAAGAATTAAAGAGGCCTTGGGGTGGTGAGGAAGGAAGTGGGAAGGCACATGACACGGCTGAGTAGCCAGGCCAGGCCTCTTCAGGATGGGAGAAAGTTGAAGGCAGTGATTAGTTGGTCTGGTTTGGAAGGTGGGAGACCTTCCTTGATGATCACGGAAAAGTTGCCGGGAGATTTCAAGAAGAGGCAGACCGGACAAGAAAAGAGGCCTATTCAGGCTCTGACTTTCTCTAACAAAGTCCACTGCCAACTTTACCTTCCTTTTGCTGCTGAAGACCTTGGAATTGACTTTTCTGGACCCTGCTATGTATGTCTAGGTCTGGGACAACACTAAGCATCTTCTTGTTGCCTCAGAGATCCTTCGTGGCTGTGCTCTTTTAAGGGTCCCAGGGCACAGATTGTCTGTAGGTGACCCTGGTTAACAGCATGCCTGATAGTACAGACCCTGATAGGTAGGCATTACAGCAGATCACAGGAGTTACGATGAATTGTAGATGTTACTGTGGCTCCCAGGTGTTACAGTGGCTCCCAGGTGTTATAGTGGCTCCCAGGTGTTACAGTGGCTCCCAGGTGTTATAGTGGCTCCCAGGTGTTACAGTGGCTCCCAGGTGTTATAGTGGCTCCCAGGTGTTGCAGTGGCTCCCAGGTGTTACAGTGGCTCCCAGGTCTTGTTGCAGTGGCTCCCAGGTGTTGCAGTGGCTCCCAGGTGTTGCAGTGGCTCCCAGGTGTTGCAGTGGCTCCCAGGTCTTGTTACAGTGGCTCCCAGGTCTTGTTGCAGTGGCTCCCAGGTGTTACAGTGGCTCCCAGGTATTACAGTGGATCGCAGGAGTTACAGCGGATCAAAGATGTTATAGTGGACCACAAAGGCCCAGGAATAGTTATCTCATTTAGTAGTTTTCAACTTCCCCCCAAAGAATTGAAATTTTCACAAAATCAAGTTTTGACATAAAAGAACCAAAAAAAACATTTACACAGCTGAATGTTGGGGAGAGGAAGAGACCTCTACTCTCTGTTAAGTAAGAACTATCTCAAAGTTCAGTCTCAAAATCTGTACTCTGCAGGTATGCTGTTTTAGGAGACAGGGGCAAGAGGGTCACAGGTTCAAGGCCAGTATGGGCGACACAGCAGGAGCAGATGTAGACAAGATGCCTATGCCTCGATTCACTCCTCTGTTTTGACAAGTGCACAAAGGGCTCAGATAAATGGCCAGGGCCAGAGACCCAGGGACAAAGCCCACCTTTGATCTGTATTCTTCCATTCTCTCTACTATAACACCCTCCCTATCTGTGAGGATATCCTCTGAGCTCATGGAACTACAACGTGGCAATGGTCAGCCACAAAAATGACTGACTCAGTGCTTTCCCCATGCCAGCCGGTTCCTGAGACAGGGAGGGTTACTCCTTTCTGCCACATTAGCTCCAACTGGTGAGTCCAAATTCCTCTTGGCAGAGTAATATAGGTCAGATTCCATTAAGCATATATCACCACAATGAAAACATGTTTTAAAATGCAAACACAGCCAGGATCTACAAAGGGCAGTGAGACTTAATTAGCCAAAGTTTAACAGTGGCCTAAATGAGAGTTTAGATGGTGTGCAGGATTTTGTGGTACCATTTGGTCTATATTGTATCTGTTTGCCTCAAGAATCAAGAATTTAATGCAAATGACTTCTGAATTACTTACTATAAATGCGGTTGGTTGCATAATCACAAAGCCCAACACTTGGATACCCCATCCCAGAACCACTATGGAGCATCCCGACCCCATCTAGTTACCAGTCTGATAGTGAATCCCGATGTAGTTTGTTATGCTGGCACAAAGAAAAGGAAAAGAGCAACATGCACACAGTAGGTCTCAGAGAACGTAAGTTCACCCAGAGTCTCAGGCTCTCTCTCTGGGAGGGGCTCTGTGCTTACTTCATCTCCTAGGCATGGTGTGATTTACACGACCTTATTAGAGTAATTCTGTTCAAGACCCTTCGGAAGGACGAGGTATGTCGGTTGGGTTTTTGTCAAGTCGCAGTCATTTAGGAAAAAGGACTTTCAATTAAGAAAATTCCTCTGCATGATTGGCCTGTAGGTAATTCTGTCAGGCATTTTCTTTTTTTCTTTCTTTTTTTTTGGGGGGGGGAGGGGGTTCCAGACAGGGTTTCTCTGTGTAGTCCTGGCTGTCCTGGAACTCACTCTGTAGACCAGGCTGACCTCGAACTCAGAAATCCACCTGCCTCTGCCTCCCAAGTGCTGGGATTAAAGGCGTGCGCCACCACTGCCCGGCCTGTCAGGCATTTTCTTGATTAATGTTTGACATGTGGAGGCCCAGAGCCAAGCCCACTGTAGGTGGTGCCGACCCTGAGAAGGTGGTCCTGAATTATATAAGAAAGCAGGATGAGCAAGCCATGGGAGCAAGCCAGTGAGTAGCATGTCTCCCATGGCCTCTGCATCAGCTCCTGCATCCAGATTCCTTGCCCTGCTTGAGTTCCTGCTCTGTCTTCCCTCACTGAGGGACTGTTGTTAACCCTTTCCTCCCCAGCTTGCCTTTTGCCAGTGTTGTTGTTGGTTTTTTTTTTTTAAATCACAGCAATAGAAAGCCATGTGAAAGGAAAGCCACGCGAGAGTTTGAAGTGAACATCTGTACACACAGGAGAGATTCTAGGGTAGGGCACAGGCAGGCCGAGGTGAGCATTTCCCAGGCAGGCTGAGGTAAGCATTCTCCTGACAGACAGACCCACACCATTCATCTGGAATTGACCAAGGAAGCAGCCACAGTGACTAGGCCACCAGGAAGGAGGAAAACATCTACCTGGAATATAATAAATTCAAGGCCAAGCTCTAAGAAAAACATCAACTTGGAAAGAAAACATCTCAGATGACGAAGTTGAGACTGTCTCTGGGATGTGGCCACTTAGGTCTCTTCTCATGCCTGACAGCTGGGATCATGGCCCGTTTCTCAGGGCCTGGGTCCTTGGCACGCAATGCCATTAGGGTGAGGGAACTGAGTCCTCTGTGAGTCTTTTGGGAAGAGGACTGGGCATAGGGCCAAATCACACCCTCTTCCCAAGGACTCTCAAACGCTGATGCCCCCACTTGAAGCCTGGTGTCAGAACAGTTCATGCCAGGAGACTCTGAACCCTGCTTGCCCTCACCCACTCTGGTACCTCTGCCCCACAAAGGGATGGGGATTTAAAAGCATTGAAAAAAAAACAAGGAAGAGAAGATGAAACACTTGTAAAGCTAGCATACCACTGTCACACACGTCAGTGCCCCAGCCACCCTGCTGAGAGTTGCACAGGGTAAATGCTTCACAGCCTGTGTGTCACCTGTCAGAGCAGCGAGGCTAAGTCAGAACCGAGAACTCAATAGCAAGAGGCTCCTAAATATCTCAGACTCTCAATGCCTTCGAAGGACACACCGCTTCTGAATAACCTAGCGGTTTTTTGGAGGCTAATTGTGCATGGAACACACACTCTCTACACAGAGGGAGAGGCTGGGTTCAAAACTCAAGCTGTACCAGCTGGCAGACTTGGTGACAGAGCATTTGCTTATCGGGCAGAAGATTCTGGATCTGGTCCCCAACACTTAAATAATTAAACAGTTACATTGAGGATCCCTTGTGTAGGATGGAGGACATGACCTCTGCACATCTGCTTCCTTGTCTCCGGAAAGAGACTATGGAAACCTACCCCAGACTCGGTTAGATTGAATGTAGCCAGGAGGTACACAGCAAGCAACCACAATAGTACCTAGGGTGGATGCTCCATCCAATCAGCACTCAGCAGCGAGGAGCCTCTACGGTACTGTGCTCAGTGCTAGAACTGAGTCAGGCTCTGGACTGCCCACATGGGAGTCAGTAAGCAGCAACGGTCATCAAGTGTCAGCTATGAGGTACTGGGTGGCTCTGCTTAGATCCAAGATGCCCAGATCTGACTGAGAAGCACAGACCTGGCTATGTCTGTGATGGGAAACCCATGTGATAATGTTGTGCTCCGGCCTGTCCACGGGCAGGCTAGATGAGACTAATGGTTCTCATACCTGACCCTGTACCAGAATTGTCTGGCCTGGCCTCTCTACAGATGGGGCTCCAGGATCTGTCAGGAGTTTTCAAATATTCACAAGCTTTAAATGCAGATACCTTCAGGTTGGAGCATGTGTGAAAAGGCATTTTTTTTTTTGTTTTTGTTTTTTTGTTTTTCGAGACAGAGTTTCTCTGTGTAGCCCTTGCTGGAACTCATTCTGTAGACCAGGCTGGCCTTGAACTCAGAAATCCTCCTGCCTCTGCCTCCCAAGTGCTGGGATTAAAGGCATGCACCACCACTGCCTGGCTGAAAAGGACTTTTTTGAGACAGGGTCTCATTATCTATGTAACCCAGGCTGGCCCAGAACTCGTTGTGTAGACCAAGCCTATTTCTCTCCCCTGAGTGCTGAGATTAAAGATATGTACCCTTATCCTAGGCTTGCAACTTGACTCTTCATGGAAATGTTCATTATAAGTCAACTTAGTGCAGAGATTTTAGGTTGAAGTTTTTGTGTGTGGGTTGATGACCCCCCCCCACTTCCACTGAAAGTCCTGCCTGGCTATAGGAGGCAGTCATTTCAGTCTCCATGTACCCGCCGGTAGGGTCACTCCCATAGACTCATTGTAGCCTTTCCTATTCCAGGGTACCAGCTGTGTAAGTGCCACAAGCAGAGGCCCCAGTGCTAGACAGCCAAGAAATGGAGCTTATGATAGCTCCATTGAGAGAAGACTAGAACCTGACCTTGAGAAAGAATGCTGTGGAAAACAGCAGCCAGCAGTCAGGCTGAGGACAAAATGCTTGAATGGGAATGATGGGAAATGAGATTGGCAAGACAGATTGAGACCAGCTCCATCCATCCATCCATCTGTCCATCCATCCACCCACTCACCCACTCATCCATCTATCCATCCACCCTCCCTCAATCATCCATCCATCCATCCAACCATCCATCCATCCATCCATCCAAATGGAATGCTCAGCGGTATCAACTTTTCCCAAATCCCTAAGAACAGGAAGAAAAAGATGGTCCTGGCCAAGGTGCTTAATCAGTGTGGTTAAAACCCCACTCAGTGAAGAGGCCACTTGGTAGAAGTGCTGAAGGCCAGGGAGCAGAGGGAGACTGTAGAAGATGCTGAAGGCCAGGGAGACAAAGGCATCACGAGTTGCACTGCATCTTCTAAGAAGGGTGTGCTGGAAGAACTAGCTTCCAATCCTGGATGCAACTCTCACTTGGGAACAGTGCCTTGCAGAGATAACCATATTAAAACAAGATCATTTGGTGGGGCCTGATTCAGGATGACTAGTATTCTTAGACAGTTGAGGGATCGGAGCAATGGCTTAGCAGTTAAGAGCATGCTGCTCCTCCAGAGGACCTGTGCTGGAGTCCCAGCACCCACATGGTGGCTCACCACTGTCTGTAACTCCAATTCCAGGGGATCTTTTTTTTTTTTTTTTTTGGTTTGGGGCCGGGTTTTTTTTTTTTTTTTGGAAAGACAGGGTTTCTCTGTGTAGTTCTGGCTGTCCTGGAGCTCACTCTGTAGACCAGGCTGGCTTCGAACTCAGAAATCCACCTGTCTCTGCCTCCCAAGTGCTGGGATTAAAGGCATGTGCCACCACTGCCCAGCCGATTCCAGGGGATCTTATACCCTCCTCTGGCCTCAGAATTTCAAACACAACATCCGAATGTAGACACAGATGGACACGCAGAAGCATGATGGTAGAGATGCAGGAAAAACATCGAGTGAAGGCAATAGAATCGAACATTACAGCCACAGTGCCCACAATTGTCAGGCAGATTCAGAGGAAAGAGGCCCTGGGCAAGATCAATGCCACTACAACCTTGCTCTTTGGTCTCAAGCTTCCAGAACTGACTGTGAGACAACAAACTTCTGAAACCTGAAGACACTACTATGTGGTGCCTACATGTGTAGTGTAAAAGGAAAGGCACCAGAGGTCATACTGATCATCGTGGATTAGCTGACTAAGCACCAGGAATGGTGCTTACAGCAAGTGTTTAATAAGTGTTCACTGAGACAAGAACGGGATGCTGGAGAAAAGGAGGGGGAGAGAAATTCCCCATGTCCCAACCTTTAAAAAAAAAAAAAACCAAGAGATTTATTTTATTTTTAATTATGTGCATTTGTGTGCATTTGTGTGGGGGTTTGTGTACATAAGTGTAGGTGCACTCTGAGACCAGAGACATTGGATCTCTGGGAGCTGGCACTACAGGCTGCTGTGAGCGTCCTGACATGCATGCTGGTGACTGAATTTGGGTCCTCTGGAAGGTCAGCAAGCACTCTCAACCACGGAGCCATCTCTCCATCTCCCTCCTGTCCAAAGGTTTAAACCCCACCCCCACCCCCTCTCTCTCTGAACCAATAACAGCAGTGAACGCTCTCTCGTCTTGTAATTTTCTGTGCCAGACAAATTAGCCCATTACCTTTAATGTGTCCCAGGACATAGGCAGAATGCAACCAGATTCTCTGTCAGAATATCACAGGAAAAGTCCATGACAGTTCCAGATACCCCTCTTCCCCTGAGACCTCAAGAACCAGGCTTCCACTGTGTGTGTTTCTCAGCGTTCCTGTCTTCTAATCACCCATCAGAGTGGTCCATCCATGTTTGAACTCTAGTGAGGCTTTTGTACCCTACAGTTGCAGATCTTCCCACTGTTTCTTCTGCAAACCAGTTCCAGAGACCTGAGAACCTCATGGCCAGGTCTGTCACAGCAACGGCCCCACTCTTGGTACCAATTTTCCAAATTAACATCTTTCCTTGTTGTCTGATAAATACCTCATACGGACAAACTTAAGGGAAGAGGGCTTAACTTTGCTTACAGTTTAAGGGGATACAGTCCATCATGGGGAGGAAATCTCAGCAGCAGAGGCTTGAGATAGCCCATCACATTGCATGTAAGTCAGCAAAGAGAAACCAACCAATGCTATTGCTCAGCTGGCCTTTTACTTCTTATGTAGCCCAGCACTTAGGGTAGGCCTCCTACCTAATTAACCTAGTCTAGAAAATCTCTCACAGCCAGGCCCAAAGATGTTTCCAGGGTGATTCTATAGTCAATTGACAATCAATATAAACTACCACAGTGGAATAACCCATTCCCTAAGAAAAAGGCCCAGAAAGGCAATTTTAACACTTGGTTTTATGCAGAAAATCAGGTACCAAAGTTGGGTGTCATCTATTGAGTGTAATTTTTAAAAACACACTATTGTCTTTGTCTGTGACCTTTGCCCGTGCTGTGACCTCTCCTGGTTCCCTTTGTTCCATCCAGCTTAGTCCTTGGACGGCTCAAGCATGAAAACCTTAAACAAAAACTCAGGGAAGCCTCAGCTTACAGATAGAGTCCCCTGCTATAAACTAGAGAAAGACAAAAAAAGAAGGAGGAGGAGGAGGAAGAAAAGAGGGAGAGGAAGAGGAGGAGGAGGAAGAGGAGGAAGAGGTAAAGGAGGAAGAGGAAAAGGAGGAGGAAGAGAAGAAGAAGAAGAAGAAGAAGGGAAGAAAAAGGCTACTGCCTCCAATAACAGATACAGGCTAGATTAAATATAAAAATACTTTAGAGATGGTTTTAAAAAAATCCTACAAGATTATTCAAATTCTTTAAACATGGGCTCCATGAGAATTCTAAGTTAAATATTCCTGACATGACAGATTTTTTAAAAGCCTAAAAATAAAATTATACAATAAACAAAAGATAATGCTTTTAAAAGAAATTTATAAAAATTTATAAAGATAACTCAAATTCTTTGAACATGGGCCCCACAAGAATTTTGGGTTAAATATTCCTGACATGACAAATAAAAAGTCTAAAAATAGACTCAAACAATATTCGTTTAGTTTATTTGTTTTACATTGTTTTAATTATCAAAATGGGTGTGATTTTTGAGTTCTGTTGTTATATTATTATTCCTCTGGGGAAGAGGTCAAGCGAAAGGTTTTTCTGGTTACTGGCTCAAGGACATGCTATTTTGGGAGAAAAGCTCTTCATTTGTGTTGACAGAAAAAGAGATCAGGCTCTAGAGCCCTTCCAGTGTTATACATATCAGACATGACAGACAGAGACCCCCTGATGAACTAGAAAACAATCAAGAGAATCAAACAGGACAGGTAAAGACTCCATACAATCCTTCACATGGCATAAATGCAGACTCATGATTGGTTATTACTAAAACTGACTCATAAAAAGGACAGCTGTCTTTCACATGCTCAAACAAGGAGCAGAATTTCATCCTTAACTAGTCTATACACCCTACAGAGACTAACACAATCCATGCAGATATCCTGATGGTACTTAAATCTGTCTTGAGATTTGTATATTGCAGAGTGTACAGCTTTGGTGAGACTCATCCTTAGAGACAGTGAGCTGACCTGCTTGGACTCCCTGAGCCATGGATTCCAGGTCATCCGACCTCATTCAACCTTTCAGACGGATCCAGTCAGAACTTCAGTCAAGCCCTGAGCCTTCTAAGCATCAGAGACTGGATAACAATTGCTGGCTTGGCTTTCTTAAGGTCTAACCAAATCTGCTCATTTTCCTACCCCTCCCCTCCCCTCCAAAGATTTTTCATCTCCAAAAGAAGTTATGGAGAGTCATCAGACCAATTCCCCATGTTTGGGGGTCTGGTAATGGCTATTTTACAAATTATAAAAAGGTTGTCATTCAAGGAAATTTGAGAATGGTCATAATTTTGAACAGGGAGGAAATGGGTGGAATTGCTTATGTAACCATAATTTTAATTGATAACAATCTCTATAACTGATAAAGTTAAAATTATATTTTCTTACATTGGTACAAATTTATTTTGACACAGATTTAAGGTTTTTCATTGATATAAATGTCTTATGTTGACACAAAAATTGAGATTAATATTGTTACTCTTAGATAGGCATTGTGCCTATACAACACATTTAGAAACACAAAACGTAGGCCTAGTCTTTCTATGACTGCTATTACAAACTGTTTTCAAATGACTGAACAACGTGAGTTAAGGGCCAGCAGGAAAAACTCATGGTTATGTTTTATTTCTAATTTAATTACAAAAGGATGTTTTCAATATATTTCAATTAAAAATACCTGAAAATAATCAAGTTTAACGGTTCAGATTACATACATACATACATACATACATACATACACACACACACACACATACATACATACGTAATAACCCATGTCAAAAATGTCAAAAACCCATAAAATATAACATTTAATGTTATTTAATCATTTGGCGATGAGACATACCTGCTCCAGACAACACCCCTTTCTTAGTTCAAAGAAGATATTGAATATCTTCACCTCCAGTCAAGGCTACTTATCGTGCCAAGGCAGACACTGAGCAAAAATTGCCCATTTCATCTACAGACAATACTGTCCAAAGAAGGACAAAGGTTACAGAATAATAGACTGTTGGCTTTGCTGAGACAGGGTCAGTGGCCCTTCAACTAACTCTACATTGTAAGTCTGTCAGATAGATGATCCTTGGCCAGGAGGCCAAAGATGGACGGATGCTCCTAGGTCTTAAAGAATGGGGGGGGGGGCTGTTTAAGTAATCAACCGTCTCCACAAATTGATTATGTTTCAGAAGCTATGTTTTGTGCTTCCTATATTTTCAGGTAATATTTAGTCATTCTCAGATTTCTGCTGGGATTAAAGACTAATTTTAGTCTCATAATCAAACTCAAGTTATTTAACATTGAGAAAGAGTTTATAGAATGGACGACGGTTTTCAGATGACATTACAGCTAAAATCTAAACATAATCCAAGGATAGAATCATAATTCTTTCAGTTAGGAAATATGGCAAAGTCATTGACAAATTGATGGACTGCATGCCATTTGTAACTCATACTATATAATTTACTTAATTATGTTTTTGTTCAAATTTTTTCTTTTACTTTTTATTGGACAGAAAAGGTGAAGTGTAGGGGAGGTGCTGGTACAAAAGTCTGGTTTCCTAATTGGTTCTTGATTTGGTCAATAAAGAAGTCAGGAGCCAATTGCTGGGCAACACGGGTGGGACTTCCAGGTCCCAGGAAGAGAGGAGATGCAAGGAAAGAGAAGAGGCTTTTCAGCCGGGCCTTGGAAGGAGAAGCCGGAAACAACCATGTAAGATCTTGGGGAAGCTAGAACCCGTGGCCTCCGCCACTGGCAGACAGCCAAAGAGGTTGACAAAGACTGGCTGATATAAGCTAGTTGCTAAGGTTAGGACAGGAGATTCTGCTCCCAGCAACTGTGCTATCTGGCAAGCTCTAAACTAATGAAGCTGTCTGAGTTTTTCATTCCTCGGAGCAAAGGTGGGCAGAGATAGAAGAAGCCAGGTCACCAGGTCGGTGATGGCAGCCTAGGGAAGCTAAGCTGGGAGGAACAAAAGAGACGCCAAGAGGGAGCTGGCGAGCACGGACAGCAGCTCCCAGTGCTGCAATCTAGCGAGTGATAGGCTGGAGCTAAGGGAACCGGGGAGGTCAGAGCACAGGCCGAGGTCACACAGACAGTAGTGTGTCTTTTTTTTTTTTTAAATTACACTCAATAGACTAAGTCAAGTGCTCTGCTCTTTTGAATGAAATGTACCCCCTTACAAAAGAGGTCGAACCTTGATTCTGTATCCTGCCACTGAAATCACTGATCTTTTCTAGAAGTTTTCTAGTAGAATTTTGGGAGTCTCTTCTGTATGTATTCTGTCATATCAACTTCAAATAGGGATAATGTGAGTTCTCCTATTTGTATGTTTAATTTCCTCTTCTTATCTTACTGCTGTATCTAGTGCTTCAAGCACCATATTGAAACGGAGTGGAGGGCTCATGCACAGCTTTGTCTTGTTCCTGATTTTAATGAGCTTGGTTCTAGTTCTTCTCCATTTTTTCCCCCAACAGGCTCTTGTTATGTAGCTCAGGCTGGCCCTGAACTCTTCATTGTCCTGAGTGCTGGAATTGTAGGTGTGAAACTCCTCCCCTGGCTTTCAGTCCTTGTTTAATATTTAGGTTGTAGGTAATAGGATTTTACCAGAAGTGTGAAACAATGAAGCAGACAGAATCATCCTAGTGTTTGGGAAATGATATTCATCACCAGGCGCCTCCTGCTGGGTTAAGTGCAGCATCACCTACCATAGCCCTCCAGGAACAGAACACACTCAGACTGCAACCAGGGCAACTACAGCATATTAACTCACTCAAGCCCCCCACACATTCACACTCATACACACATACACTCATACAACTCACTCTCACACATACTTACACACTCATACACACATACTTACACACTCACACACATACTTACACACTCACACACAGACTTACACACTCACACACACATACTTACACACTCATACACACATACTCATATATACTCTCACACATACTTACATACACATTCATACACAGTCACACATACAACTCATACATACACACACACACACACCCCTTGCTATCTGAGGATGAACTTGTACTCCTGATCTTCCTGCCCCCCCACCTCTTAAGTGATGGTTCTAGAACTCTAGGCTTGATCAACCATGCTCACCTTAATGTTTTTTCCACTCTTGGAGATGGAACCTAGGGTCTCACACATGTTGTTAAGTGACCCACCACTAAACTATAGCCCTATAATTCATATAAATGTCATGGTATCATTGGCATCAACTGTTAATTTGTCCTGATAGGTAGCAGTCTAAACTTCCCTTTTATATACAGAAAAGGTATGGGAAAATCCAGTGATTCTTTGCCACATAATAAGTCCATGTCAAATTCAAAGAGACCAAGTATCAAAGAGACCAGGTAATAAGCTGCCATTTCACACATTCTAAGTTTTAATATTTTTATTCCAATTTCTAAGTATTTGCATCTTTACACGTAACATTTGGGTTTCACTTTGTTACACATTCATTTGCAGAAAGTTTAAGAGTAAGCAATGAAAAGAAAGAGTGCTGGCAACTCCATTCCACAGGAAAGCCACTCTGGTGTAGCATTGCCAGCAGGAAAATGTTCTATATTCATTTTACACCCTTCAGGCTGCTGTGTGAAATTCTCTTCTTTTTAGGTAGCAGATGGCAAAGTGGAACTTAGCAGGGTTGGTGGCATGCCCAGCATGCTAGTCAGGATGGAGCAGAGTTAGCATCCAGTCTCCACTCTCTCCCCAGTCTCTCAGCACCCCAGGTCTGTCTGCATCGGGACGACCAGAGCCCTGGCCTATCACACCTCAAGTCCTTTGGCTGCAGTGGGGTGGCTGGGCTTGAATGAGTGTATTCTCCAGGCAGTGCCTCCAGGCAGGGACTCATTTAGGTGTTTGAGAGCCAGCCAGGGTCTGGTGTCGGCATGGAACAGGCATCTGAGTGAAGGTCTACTTCCAGCACCCTGGGCAGATCCAAGCCAGCTGGGCACCATGACTCTGAGCCTGCCAGGACCTCCCTCCACACCCTGCACACCTTCCTGCCAGTGGTTTCCTATTAGATGGCCCTCTCCTTAGAGCCTCTGCTCAGAGCCTCCTCCACACTCCCCATGGGTGTCCTGCACCTTTTCCCTGTTGGGCCTCTGTTCTCCTCACTGCACCCCCGCCCTCCCTCCCCAGCATCTGGCAGAGTTTTTCCTCTTACTGTCCGTCTGTGGTTTCTTCAGAGTCCCTCCTCAAAGGCCGACTGTCCAGGATCTGCGTGGATTCCCCACATGGCAGTGTTCCTGCTGGTTCCTTGCCTGGCAGCTCCATCAGAGAGGGTGTGCTCATCTGACACAAATTTACCCAGACCTGCCTTGGGCATGGTGATAAATAGAGGGGTTCTTTTTAATTAGCCCAAGCATGTTTACGCCAGACAGCTACAGGAATGTGCAAGGTTTTCTATAAGAAATTATATGTGCGAGCATCGTTAGGAGCTTGGAGGAGACTGCCACATGTCCATAGAGGGTGGGGGCAGGATCACAGAACCCTGCAGAATGCTGTCACAAGACTGCATGTGCGAAAGGGCATTGCACACAGCTACAGGCCATGGGTAGCAGCCACAAGCATGTGAATTCAGGCATCTTGTTCAGAAGGAAGCAAATGGTTCTTTGAGGCTCTGATGCTGGACATATATGAGAGGGGAGGACCAGAATCAAGAAGGGCAATGGAACATCCTCTCTTAAGGATGCACTGGTATTATAGTGCCTGTGGTCCATGTGTCACGCTGACTCTGACCTCTCTGAATTCTGTGTCAATTCTTATTTTTCATTTGAAAAAATACAGAACACTTTTCCCTACGCAGTGGTCCACAGCCGAGCAAAAGGCTCTCAAACACGACTGCTGTAGCAACAGCCACGTGGGTGGCATCAGAGCCTCAGCTCTGGAGAGCTTACCCACCTCTGACCTGGCAGTGGGTCACCTCAGCCACTTACTTGGAGTAAAGAGGAGTCCACAGTTAAAAAGTATGGGGGGAGGGGGAGTGATTCACACTGTGTAGGAACACATTAAATTTCTGTGGTAAGCAAAGAAAAATAATTTAGCCAAAAATCATCATTTTTCTAACATTTTGATCACATTAATTAATTAATTAATTAATTAGTCACTAAATATCTACCCTCCTGAAGAGAGGGGTGAACGGTGAACTGTGCTGGATCACATGATCCCAGCCTCTTTCAGCCCTAAAACCTGCTGCTTTGTGGACAAAGACTACGCCATGTAGCTAGAACTAATAACAAAATCTCACGGGGGTGGGGTGGGGGTGGTACAGCTGTGTTCACATTCTTCCTAACAAGACGATGGGCCTGTGCTAGGCCCAAGTGGGGAAGAGTGCATGGCAATGGCGAAGGATAGGTGGGGAACACAGTGGCCATAGTCAGGAGAGAAGTAACACAGGAAGCAGGAAAATAAAACACACAAGCTGACAGATGACACCAGGAAGCCTCGGTCAGGAATAAAGCATGTGGTAGACTGTAAAGCACAAGGCTGTCACAGAAATCTCTGTGTACCAAAAAAGGCACAGGTGGAGATTGGGGGAGCACGGGAAGAGTCTTCCTCTAATGGTGAGGAGCCTGTTTCCTCAGGGCCACAGGGGCCATGAGAAGAGACCTTGGGGAGTGGACGAGGCAGAAGTCAGGAGGATCCAGCAAGAGTATAGCAGACAGTAGCCTCGGGCTGTTATTCAGCCACAAAGAAGACCGAAACCTTTAGCATTTACACGGGTGGGCCTAGAGGTAAACGGTTTTGTTAAGTGAATTAGTGGAAATGTGAAAGACACACACCTCAGTCTCTCACACGTGTGGAAGTCCAAAGGTGGTGACCTGAACACAGTCTAGTGACTCCCCGAGGGACGGAAAGCTGGGTAAGGATGACAAAAGGACCCCCCTCAATACCTCACAGAATCCCAGTAATGTGTACAGTATGCATATGCTAAACAAAAATAAAAGTAATATTTTCAAAAAGCATAGCAAGGCCTCAGGACCAGCAAAGGGGAGCTCCAGACAGCCTGGCGTGGTACAAAAGGCAGAAGAAATGTAATTCACCCACTTGGTGTGAAAGGCTATAGGTTTCAGCATGCTGCCTGCCTTTCCTTCTTCTCACACTCCTGTTGGGGGTCTGTGCCCTTTCTTATCCTATCTCCCAGTGTCCTTTTACCTCTACTGCCCCTCAAATTATGACCCGATTTCTATCCTTCATGGCCAGACTTCCCTGATGGCATGCACTGTCCTGTTTATGACTTTCGGACAGACACACCACATCAAATTCAACGTGTCCTCAGGCAATTCCGTATACCTTCCTTTCAATGCAGCAGGTCCTGGTCTCGTCTCACAAGTGTTGTCACCGAGCTTGAGTCCACCAGACCTAAAGCCACAGTGACCTTTCATGTTCAGAAAGCAAGTCTTACACTTGCCCCTGCAACGGCCTCATACCTGGGCCACTCGGCTCTCACTCCCTGGGTGGGTGATTCCTCACAAGCTCACCCCAAATCTCCCCATGTGAATATGGAGGAGACCAGGGACCAGTCAGAAGCAATAGAGAACCTTGACTCACTCTTACAGTGCTTGATGAAGTCTTAGTCCTCAGAAGGTGCCGTTGTCAGCCAACGGCAGACACAAACACTTTACCACAGAACACAAATTCAGCGTTGTCAGGCAAATCACTTGCACACAGAGCTGTATTGTCCCCAGTGACGGAACTTAGTCACAGGTGTATTACAGACTCACGTCAGTAAGTAATACATGGCTGGTGCTATCCAGGCTGACTTTAGTTGTTCTAAGACACCATGGTTCAGTGTTTAAAGTCTCACTGGCTCACAGAAGGCAAGGAAACAGAACAATCTAAAGTGCACACCAATGGACCAAATGTTCACAGTCAGAACAACCTTAACTCCCTATTTTTCTGCAAATCAACAACTGAAAGTTCCGTGGAACCCAAGAGAGGATAGTTTCCATAGGTGGATGAAGCTGGGTCCCATCCTATGAACAATAATGTCCCTGCAGTCAAGAGAAATGGAGACCCCTGGGAACCACTGAGGCCAATCACAAGGCTGTGTGACTAATTCACTTTCCTTTTTCTGAGACAGGGTTTCTCTGTGGAGGCTTGGCTGTCCTGGAACTCACTCTGTAGACCAGGCTGGCCTCAAACTCTCAGCAATCTGCCAGCCTCTGCCTCCTAAGTGCTGGGATTAAAGGTGTGCGCCTGGCATGACGTAGTTTTCAAAGGACAATCCTTAAAAAGAAAGTGTGTGTGTGTGTGTGTGTGTGTGTACCACATGTGTTCCTGGTGCTGTAGAAGTCAGGAAAGGGCAATAGAATCCCCTGAAACTAGAGTTATGAATCACTATAGGCCAACATGGGTGCTGGGATCTGAAAGAGCAGCCAGTGCTTTTGACCACGGAGCCATGTTTCCAGCCCCCATCAAAGGCACCGTTTGATAGCAACTGGTGTTTTTTTGACTTTCTTTGCAGTATAGAAAATAAAAGTATAACGCAGCCTGTAGCCCTAGCTAGTTGGAAGACTGAGGCCAAGGTCACTTGAGAGCTCACGAGGTAGACGGCATCCTGGACAGCAAAAGATCCAAAGCAAATTAGAACAGAGCACAGCCCCAAAGGCCTCTTCGAGTCAAAGGACTCCTGGCTGTTGCCTTTACTATTGCGGTAGTTTTATTTTTACATGGAGTCTCCAAGCTGAATGAAGTAACGGGAAATCCCATTTATGAAGTAGCTAAGGCCAGATGGAAAGTGTTGATGAGCATGGGTTCAGCTCCATGGGGGAGCCCCTGCCTACTGCCTGTGTAGCCCTGTAGTGATGGGTGCACTCCATCACTGTGCAAGAGCTTGGGTTCTTAAAACTTAGTTACCATTTGAAAAGATGATACACCTGAGTTGAAAGAAAACTGTCCCATTCTTAAGTAGCCTCTTAAATTCTCAGAAGTGAATTCTGGAAACTTCCTTTAGAGACAAACAGGCTGAGGCTCAGAGGTTAGTGAATGCCTAAGGCTTTGGCTGGTAAGAGGCTCTGACTTGTATCTATCAGAGTTCTCTCTGCTCTTTAAAACTTCTTGTATATAAATGTAAACTCTTTGAAGGGAAGAGGCCAGGCTTTGCTCGTGTCAGAGAATCCTGTCACACCATGTGGAGTCACACATTAAACAGCCTGTGCAAAGGTGCCCTGTTGTTACAGCATCTTGGCCACTCGCACTCACATGAGTGTAGGCATGTGTGCATGTGTGTGGCCAAACTCCCACACTCAACAGGATGGAAAGGGAGCAGTTCCAAGGGAAATGGAAGAAAGAAAAGATGGTTGATCAGGCCAGGCTGGACAAAGGTGGCCAAGGGTAGCCAAATCCCATATACACAAGCTGCTCCTGGCCATCCAGCCCTCTCAAGATCCGATACGCAGCGCGCAGGGGATTCTGGGGAGACTCCATTGTGAGGTGCTGGTTTTCATCCACCCAAATAGGACTGCCTTCACCATAGGGCTAGGGCCAGTAGCAGCTACAGGGCTAACCACAGTACAGAAGCTACACCACAGGGCAAGAGCAGCAGCCAGTGGGAACTACTGCCTGACACCTGACAAGGCTTTAGTGTCTGGGAAGACAATGGGTGGAGCCACTGACTGGAAACAAAGTATCAGTCATGACCTTCAGGCAGGAATGCTTTGGCAGTAGCTGAAGGCAACATACCGTGTCCTGGGGTGGCTCCGTGGCATCCCAGTGCAGATTTCATTTCTAACAGTCAGTCCCAAGGAAAGTCCCCACTTGTACATTTAGTGTATGATGTGGGTGTGAGCCACATTGCCCAGTTATCCGTCCTAAAAAGGCCTTTTGTTTCTCCTCTCGAGAAAGCATCAAGTCTGCTGGAGCGAATGCAGATCCCACAGGAATGGATTACACAATCCTCAGGATACCTGTATATGTTGAGCACTGGGTGGCTGACAGCAAATGCACCCCCCCCCCCGAGAAGTCTATAGAAGAAGTCGGTCTGGCATGCTACAGTGCAGCTGAACCCTCAAGCTTGAAATGTAGCAAGTTTAGAACACGGGACTCACAGACTTCGGAAGGCCAGGACCCTTGTGGGCATTTCACATGAGTCAGAGCTGTGTAAAACAACCGAGGGTTCAGAAAACCAACATCGTGGATAACCCAAGATGGATGAGAAGCCTTTCTCTCTCTGGCACCCAGCACCATAACCTGTTGCCCTGTGCACACAAGATCAGCAGTTCTGGCCTGGCAGCCTTCACTCCTCCTGAAGTGCTATGGCATGGTCAGCTCTGGATGGCAACATGGGGACACAAGCAGAGGTGACTGTCAGTGTCCAGATGCCCTCTGATCCAGAACTTCATTTGAGTCTCATACCACTCAGTGACATGGTCATGCATATGAACCCCAGGCAGATGACCACTCCTGAGAGGTCTATGCCACCCTGAGGCCACACAGCTAGTTCCTAAGTCCAGACACCCTCACACTGGGGCTTGTCCACCTCAAGACGGTCTTACTATTGGACAGACAGACAGCAGAAGGGAGCAATAGGCATGTGTCACATACATGTGTGAAGCACTATCAGTTGTCAACAGGTCTAGGAAAATGCATTCCACAAACAAAGCTACAACCTGGTACAGATGTGACTCACCACCCAGTGACGAGCCTATTCCTAGAACAGGATGCCAGAGACATCTTCAGAATGTTTAGTGTGAGTCTAACATTCCCTTAGAAATTTGAGTGACCTCAGGCAGGCTCCCATCTTAAGGGATGCCATGAAATTCAGAATTAAATTTATTTTGCATTTCTTCAGAAGAGAAAGGCACACCAAGGTCTTGGGGAACAGCTCAGCTACAGAATATTCTAACACTCACAGGCCTCAGTTCTGCCTCAGTACCGTAAACCACAACTAACAACCACAGATGCCATGAGCTAGTCTGCACTATGTTAAGGAAGAGAAGAGTCATCACTGTATAAAATGATGTTTGTTTCTATTGCAAAGCGCTTGGTTTTATATTTGAAGGATTTTCACTCTTCTCTAGCCTTCTAAACCTGTGGAAAGATGCTAAGGGTGTTAGCCCCTATTGCTATGTATTCAGAACACCCCGAGACCCTGGCCCTAACAAGAGCCTCATTCAAGAACCATCAGCTAGCCCAACATATCTGTACCAAAGGAAAGTCCCCAGGCTTCTGATTGGCTAGAAACCTCAAGGATACCAATGAATGTTTTCTACTTATGAGAAAACATTAAGTTGTATGAACATCAGAAGATTCACATTTTGCTAATTAATCATGCTGGATCTAATCTGATTTTCCAAGCACCTGCAGGTTGTTTCCTGCATCAGAAACAGATGAGAAAGTGTGCGTGTGTGTGTGCGTGTGTGTTGCTGAGGATGGAACCCAGGGCCTCACGCACGCTGAATAGGCACTCTACACTGAGCTACACGTACCAGTCCTCATTCACCTTTTGGGGAGATGCATATCACATCAAAACCACGCCCTACCTGCTCAGGCTGCAAAAACAAAATATTATTTTCACACATATCTGGAGATTGGCGGCACAAAGTCGGGGATGTCTGCATGGTCAGTCTCTCTCACCGAAGACTCAGTACTTAAGAACACTCGCTGCTTCTGCAGAAGACTAGGGTTCAGTTCCTAGCAACCCACACGGCAGCTCACAGACAGCCTGTTAACTCCGGTTCCAGGACATCCGATGCCCTTTTCTGACCACTCCCATAGACGAGAGGGAGAGGCAGACGGAGTAAGGGGGAGAAAGAAAGAGAGGGGATCCTTTTTAATCAGAGCACCGATCCCAGCATGAGGTTTCTAAGGGTCTAATTTCCATTACTGTAACAGGGCTGGGTATGTATAAAGCAAAGACTTCCTTGGCTCATTGTTTCATGGATTAAAGACCAAGATCAGTTGAGGCCATCACTTTGGCCTTTGTGAGGACCCCTTGGCCTTATCAGTCATACTGGGTGCCATGTGCATACATTAATGGCATGGTTATCCTATCCTAGACTACACCTATTAAAGTTCTATCACCTCCTACTGTGTTACCAGTAGACAAGCAGGATCCTGGTCAGGTTGGTTATGGCTCCTTAAACTGAAGGCCTTCTCTGACTATCTTTAATGAAGCAGCTGTCTGAGACAATCTTAGTTTGGTCGTATTTCTTTATTGGGGTGAGTTTGAACACATATACTTTATTTGGGGTGAACCAAGAGATATATTGTTTTGGGGGTGAGAATATCCAGAGTGGTAAAAGGTCGTTTACTGAAAGCTAAGGTACTGAGATGCCTCATTAGCATGGCGAGGCATTCCAGGTTCTGTGCTCTGTGACTGACTACTTGTGACTACCTAGTTTGTGGGTCTCTGAATTACATGCTCTGAGGCAGGCATGGAAATTGAGAGTTAGTTCTACTCCTGCCAGACTCAGGATGGGATTCCAATCTCAATTTTTGAGATTTCTGGGGTTTGGTCATGCTCTACCTTGTCAGTTCCCTGTCAGTTCCTCTTGTGGTATGGTCCACGGTCCCCACATCCCACCGTCACACAGAGGACCAGATTTCTATCACACAACCCTGGAAGGACTCAAACCACAACCAACCCAGAGCAGGGCCTAACTCTTTTGCATCAGCTAACCTGTTACCTCCCCCAAAACTCCAAATAGAGTCACACTGGCTTGTATGGATTGCACATCTCTTTAATCCCAGCACTCAGGAGGCAGAGACAAATGGATCTCTATGAGTTCAAGGCCATCCTGGTCTAGATTGTGAGTTCCAGGCCACCCAGGAGAGTAGTGAGAGTTTAACTCAACAAAGCAAAGCAAATAGAGTCCCAAGAAGATTACAGCTTTACACACGAGTCTGAGGGTGCATGGGCAGCTTCCTATTAATACAGAAAAATTAATACAGTAAAAGACGCACTTAACTTACAAAGTAAAAAGGTTAATTTAGCTCATGGTTCTAAAGGTACCACAGCAAGACCAGCAGCCCACTGCTATGAGCCTTTGGCAGTGGTTCCACACGACAGCAGGAGTGTAGGGCAGAGCAAACCATCCGTCTTACAAGCTACAAGCAGAGCTAAAGACAGGACAGGCCCAGTCCCATCATTGCTTTCAGGACACCCCACTAACGACGGAAGAATCTCTCACAAGGTTCCACGTCCCAAAGGGCCAAAGCATGTCCCCAACAGAAGAGTCTGGGGGAGAAGTCTTTAACACAGGGACCTTTTGGGAACATTGTCTTCACGTCGTATCAAAGCATACACCCACTAAGGTGGCTAAAATTCACATATGGTAAAAGAGTGTGGCTATATTAGAATCGCACACTATTCACGGGAAAATGTTGCAGCCATTTGGAAATACAGCCTACTATGTCCCCAAAAGGTTAGGCACAGAGCAGCATGTGTGCCAGTGATTGTACTCCTTGGTATCTCCCCAACACAAAAACTTATATGCTCATGTCACCAGTAACATTACTCACAATAGCCAAGAGCAGAAATAACCGTAAATGCCCATCAGCTGGTGAAAAGATGACCACTGGGCGAACATTCTGGAACAATCTGGAAGATTATTTGGACACAAAGAGAGGAAACAGTAAAACCCAGCCCTGATGTGATCTGTAAAGGAGACAGGCATTGTGTCCTGTTGAGTTGATTGATGCTTGTGTTCTCTGCAGATCGACAGTGGCAAGGGTCAGAGCAGGCCACACCGACACAACGTGATGAGCCAGCAACTGAGCTGTCGGCCAAAAAAAAAAAGCCACCCAAACAGAAAAACCACCCCAAAAGAGCTAATAAAGCCAGAAGTTTGTCTTGTCTCTGCTCTTTCATTACTGGAGAAGGAGGTCCTTAATCATGTGAGGCCAGCCCTCTCCCTCCGGGCTACATAGCCTTGGTTCCTTAGAATTTACTCTATGATGGAGTCTCACTAAGTTGCTCAAGCTGGCTTAAAACTTGCAATCCTCCTGCCTCAACCTCCTGAACAGCTGCACCACTAGGCTTAATCAAATCCCAGAATTCACAAACAGATGAGCACAATGCTGAGCGCTCAGATCATCGAGAGATGGGTTAGCTGAGGGTTAGCGCAGACGGTAGAGTGTTGGGAGCCTAGCGTAAGGACTCGGATCTCCAGCATCTAAGAAAAACAGCTAGGGGGACACGGAGCTCCTGTAATCCCAGCTGGGGAAGTGGAGACAGAAGGTTCCCGTATGCTCACAGGCCAGCCAGGTTAGCAGAGTCAGTGAACTCCAGGTTCAGTGAGAGGCACTGTCTCAAAAAAGAGACCCAGAGTCAATTTCTGGCCTTCACACGCATGTGCATGCCTGTGCATGCCTGTGCATACATGTACACCCTTCCCGAATACACAAGCAGAAAGAAATTAAATGTTAGGAACCAGTCAGTGTGAAAGAATCGACCCATCTAATGTAGTTCAAGTATCAGGATCTGAGGATGGAAATGGGAAAGGAAAATGCTTGAATAAATAATTGCCAAGGTTTTCATGACTTTGATAAAAACAAACAACAAACAAACAAACAAAACCCACTAACTTATACATTGAGAAAGCTTTCAGAGCTATAAGCAAAAAGAACCACATTGAGATATATCATGAACATACTGCTAAAAATTAATAAAGTTTTGGGACTGGAGAGGTGGCTCAGGAGTTAAGGGCACTGACTGCTCTTTCAGAGGACCCGGGTTCAATTCCCAGCAACCACATGGTGGCTCACAGTCATCTGTAACTCCAGTTCCAGAGGAATTGACACCCTCCCCTAGCTCTGGAGGCAAAATACCTCCACACATAAAGTAAGTAAATTTAAAATAAAAACTTAAACGAACAAAGTCTTATAAGTAGAGACAGAAGGGACTTCGTAGGTAGCTCAGCTGGTAAAGTGTGTGGTCCACAGGTTCAGATCCCCATACCCACAGGAAAAGTCAGATGTAGCAGTGAATATCGGTGATACCAGAACTAGGAAGTAGGGGCAAGGTGGGTCACAGGAGCTCACTGGCCAGCTAGGCTAGTCAACTGGAAAGATCAGTAAGAAAGACACTGAGCATTGACCTCTGGTCTTGCCTGTATGTGTATACATGCACACATGAACTCGCATACACACACACACACACACACACACACTGGAGGCAATGGGGGGACATGCAGGAGACATGATTTTGAAGACAAGCAACTTCTCAAAAAAAAACAAACAAAAAAACAAACAGAACAAAAAAATCAACAAAACAAAAGCCCAGAGATTTGAAATAGCATCAGTAAAATGCTGAAAAAACATGTAATAGTTTTTAAATCCAGAAAAAATTATCCCAAACCAAGAATGGAGAAAAGATGTTTACAGACAAATGAAAGCTGAGAGACTTGCCAGTAGACACACACCACAGGGATGTTGAAAGGGATATTCACAGGCTGCAAGTGGATGGATGTCCAAATCAGAGCGAGAGTCAAGAGTGTGAGGGTATGAAGGCTTTTCCAAAAGTGAAAGGCAGCTGGCCAAAGCAAAATTCAGATATAAAGCTATAACAGTATTCTAAGACGGCTAAGACAGCAGTAGAATCTCACTGCTGTTAATGACATCACAGAGCATGTTTACAAAGACCTTCGTGAGCTAAGGGTGCATGCAGTTAACCCTGAGCAAGCACCACAGAGATGAAAATGTGAGGGGGGAAAGATGGGAAATGAGTGGCAACATGGTACACTTGCACGAAGTCATAGGAAAACCCCATTACACTTCCACTTACATTAAAAGCCGGCATCACAGTACTGTACACGTTAGCACCAAGTGCCCCAGTGTGACCTGTGTTGTTATTAACAGAATGCATAACCATTCCTGAGAAACACCATACAAATCCAAACGGATGGAGGAACACTTTCCAGGTCTACATTTCAGACGTGCTGGGGGAGGGCCGGGGGTGTAGCTCAGTGAGAGAGTGCTTGCCTGGTATATACACAAGACCCTAAGTTCCATCCCCAGCATGCAGAGCGGAGTCAGGGTAATCGGTACAGCGTAGATGTTCAGTGTCTCCACGCGGAGGAAGTGTACACATAGGAGACGATCAGAAAGACACAAGAGGAGCCAGCTAGATGGCTCTGTGGGTCAAGACACTTGCTGCCAAGCCTGATGATTTGCTTTCTATCTCTAGGACTCACATGGTGGAAGAGAGAACCAACTCCTGTTAAGTTGTCCTTGACCTCCATATTGCATACCCTGGTGCACATACTTGCCCATCAAAAATAAATAAATAAATAAATAAATACTAAAAAAAAAAAAAAAAAGGATTCCAAATGCTAGGCATCCCAGTGGGTATCTGCCACCCTAGCATTCAGGGAGCTGAGGTAGATCAGGATTGTGAGTTTCAGGCTAGCCTAGGCTGTGTAGGGAGACCTTGTCAAAGAAGGAGAAGTAGGAGGAGGAGACAATGACAATGACATGACGACTGGGTTTAGTATGAGATGTTTTATTGGATTTGAAGCCAGACAAAGACATTTGGGAAAGAAATCTGGGAAACTGGACAAAGGGCCATGTTTCACTAACAGTGTCACAAGGTTAATTGTCGGGTGAGATATTGATCCTACGGAGACTAAGCGAAAAGCATGTAAAAATTTTCTGTTCGATCCTTTCTGTAAGTCTAAAGTTACTTCAAAATAGAAAGTTCAAAGGTCACAGTGTTTAATAAGAGTAGACTAAACATCACAATTAGAGACAGAGTTTGAGGAGGGAGATGGCTCGCTCAGGCAGTGAAGTGCTTGCCTCACCGGCTTGGGGACCAGCATTAGATCCCCCAGCATCCATGAAAAAAAGCTGGGCATGGCTGTGCACACCTGTATCCCAGTGCTGGGGAGACAGGCTCAGAAGGGTTCCTGGCCAGTCAGTTGGACTGAACCAGTGTGATCCAGGTTTAGTGAGAGACCCTGTCTCAAAAAAAAAATAGCATGGAGAGCAGTGGAGAAAGGCACACATATCTGTCTTCGGTCTGTATATGCATGCACACACAAGCCCATCGCCCCTCCTACCCCAACATATAGACGCTTGTAACAATCTGGAATCCTGAAATAGAGAAGATAGCGTGCAAACATTGGTAATAAAGTGGAACAAACCAGTTTGCCACAATAGGGTCTCACAGACATTTCGCCAGGCAAAAGAAGCTAAACGGCAAAGGAGAAATCCTCAATTCTGGTATAATTTAAGTGACGTGGAATTTTTGGACAGGTAAGACTAATCTACAGTGATCCAAAATCACATCCAGCTACCTGGGTTCATGGTGAAGCACACGCTCTGCTGTAAAGGGGACTTTGCTGGGCGTGTAAGGATGTCTCAGGGCTGAGGGGATAGTTTACTGAACACACACGTTTGTCCCAACGTATTGGCTTACACACTTTCAATGTGTAGATTTCACTCCATGGAAGTTACATGTCAATAAAGCTGGTTAGAACAAGAAACGGGGCTTGGGAATATGTTCAACGACAGGATGTTTACCTTACACGCACTGAGGCCCTGGCTGGATCCCTACCACGCTCCCCCTCCCCACTGCCCTTAAAAATTAGCAACCCTGCCACTCTGTGGCAAGACAGGACAGGGGCAGAGAAAGAGACACAAAGAACGCAAGAGGCTCTCCTTAGTTCTCAATCGTGGAAGGAAGCCCCAAGTATGTTCTCAGAGGCCAGCGTTCCGATGAGTCAGAAATCAGAGGAGATCCATCGGCCACAAAATGCTTTTGAGGGTAAGCCTTCCAGGCAGTAAGAAGAACTGTGGGATGCCTCCTGAGACTCAGCCACTGAACTCGTAAGGATATACTTGAAGCTGTGTGCGAGGGCCTGACCAGGGTTTTTGATCTGGTCCCAGCATAATAAGTTGTATGTATGGAAAAATGCAGTGTTACCTCAGTCAGGTTACTGTGGAACCGACACGTCTATGGAGCTTATTAATGCCTGTTTAAGTATGAAAATAACACCCTGCCTCCCAGACATAGTGAGTTGCTGGTTACACTGTAGACCTGCTCACTGGCCCGCTGCACAATGACATTCTTTGTGGTTGTTCAGAAGCTTGATTAAGGCAAACATTTCCTGAGCACTTTCTATCTATGATCGAGGCCCCTTGTATGTTCTGTATGAGCATTCAGGATTCACTCCATTTAATCCCTACACCAGCCCTGGAAGGATGCTCACTGGTAGGGAAGCCCCAGTCAGCAGGGCTGGGTAACCCGCCAAAGTCACCTCTTCACAGTGGCACCTGACACATATGACTTGGTTGCCTAAGCACTGCCCAGGATGGATTAGACCTCCTCTTTCATGATAAAGATATTCATGTTTAATGTTAAGGATATTCTGTCTGACATGATTTCAGATGACAAGGCTGGGAAACAGTCAAATATTACGTGGGTTGGGGGCAGGGCTACACTTGGCTTGAGAATGTAACTTCTTTTCAAGTCTTTGGGATACCATTTCACCTCACCAGACAGGCTTCTACAAAGTCTTTAAAGCCACTCCTAGAAATACACAAACAAGGAGACAAGTGCCAGGTATGAGTCACCCTTGAGTCACCTGGGGCTGTGTTTTGTCAGTGGATTGTAAGAAACCTCTGGATCCTATTTCTATTCTGCACATCCTACAGGTAGGAGCGGAGCCGTTTGCTGCCTGTGAACACCCTCAGGCACACCACCTCGCTTGATCCTAACAACTCTAGAGTCAGGCATGGGGTAGCCGCACTGAGGATCCATTTACAGAAGACGAATAGAACCCATGTTCTGTTTCATTCAGGGCCACAAGACCCCATTTTACACAGAGGCAGAAATCCTAGACTTCTGATGCCCAGTGCCCCAAATCCCCAAGACTTGGGGTCCACGTAACCTGTGGCAACTTGTCTTTGCCCAGGACTCCCTACCTCAGTTTAATCTTAGTCAATAGATGCCCAACAGGAAGTGACGTTTTATATATTCCATTTGGCAGAAATCAGCCCATTTTCAAGGAAATGACACAAGGTCACCTAGGAAAACCTTACTTTACTTAGCCCCATATTACCATTATTCTGTGCCATTTAGAAAGACAAGCACTCCCATTTAGATTATGACAGCAGCCTGACTTCAAGGCACATCCTCGTGTGCATTAAGTTAACATCCTTAGCAAGGATGTTGCCTGGAGCTCGCTGTTACAGAGTGGGGACTAGAACTTGGGAGGCAGAGGCAGGAGGAGCTCTGTGAGTTCATAGCCATGCCTGGTCTATACAGTGAATTCCAAGCTGGCCAGTGTAGTACGGCACAGTGAAACCCTGTGTCAAATATGCTAACATCAAAAACCAAACCAAATAGCAGACGTTTACTGAGCACTTTCAGCTCAGGGTCAGTTTGGCTCTGAGGAAGCATGGAAGAAGGAGACAAACACAGGGGAGGGGCAGACTTGTAGCAAAGGTTGATACATAGACAAGACAGCTGCAGATGGTGGCAGAGCACAGGTGTTCACGCAGCACCAAAGAAGTGTCAGAGTGGGGGAGAGGTGTGTGGCCTGAAGCTGCCCGGGAGGCAGAAGGCAGGCTGTGAGGGGTTTTGCTGGCCATGGTGCTAGGTCTTGGCTGTGTTTTAGATTGGTGAAAAGTGGGGAGAGTATTGCCAGGAAGTACAAAAGTCTCTGTGTGTAGCAGAAATGGTACAGGAGGAGCTAAGATCCGTTTGTAGGAGCCCTGTCCTTGAACCATTCATTATATTAGAGTTGAGGTTAAGCACAGAGTAGGGGACACAGCCCCCAGGCCCCGACAACTTAAAGGATTTTGTCTGAGCCCTGACATAGTGAAGGATTTGATCCGTCCCCCTAGATGTGACACACTGGAAAAGGACCTGATACAGAGGCAAGCTGGCGGGCCCCGCTCTGTCAACCACAGATCACGGCCAAAACAGGTCTACGTTCACCGTTCCCGTTCATCTTTTAGTGGAAGAACTCTGACAGCAGTCAGCTTTTTAACATTTCCAAGGCTTTGGTGTGAGCTTTAAAACCATGAACTCAAGTGCCCTTCGGTGGCAATGTACTTCCAGGTCAGGTGTGGGTCATGTGCAGGTCATGTGCCTCCTTTCACAATTGGGGTGTGTGTCTGTCCACATGTGTGGGCACAGGCAGAAGTCACGCAACACCTTTGCTGCAGTCAGTTCTCTTCTTCATCTTTCCTTGGGCTCCAGGGACTGACTCTGGTCATTGGGGTTATGCAGCAAGCTCCTTTACCTGCTGAGCTGTTTTCTTTGAGGGAGAGCAGCATGCTGACACAGGTGGCCAGTCTGCCGTGGGCACCACAGGTAAAACAGAACAGCTACTATCTCTTTCTTTCCTTTGTTTCTTTTTCTTTCTACTTTTGCACTACTGGTAACGGAACTCCGAGCCCCGTGCGAGCTCTCCACTTCTGAGCCAAACCCTTCCCCAGCAGCGTCCATCGTTAGTGAAGATCAAGTCAGCAGCAGACGGACAGGAAACTGGTTCTTAGACCTCACGGTCAAGCTCAGAACAAGCTTTGTAGAACTCCAGGCATGGCCAAAGGACCCAACCCACCACCTTCACCACAACCACCAGCCACCCGGAGGACTGGTATGAAGGTATGTCTCCAGACTATAAATAGAAGAAAAGAAGTCAGGTGCCCTGCCTCACCTAATAGTGCATAGCTGCCAATGCTGATTTGACAGCGAGTGTACACTGTACATCCCCAGGCCCACTGCAGGACCATGAGCCTTAGCCGCAGTCTCTTTGGCCCCAATTTCTTCTTCTATTTTTAAAATTTTTTTTAGATTTATTTTTTATTGTATGTATGTGACTGCAACCTCATATACGTCTGGGTACCATGTGCATGCTGGTGCCCTTGGAGTTCAGAAGCAGGCATCAGATCCCCTGGAACTAGACTTACAGATGGTTGTGAGCCACCATGTGGCTGCTGGGAACTGAACCCAGGTCTTCTACTAGAGAGCAGGTGACCTTACCTGCTGAGCCACCTCTCTGGCCCAAGCTCAGCTTGCTCTTGCTCCTGGCGCAGTTCGTTACTGAGAGTTCCCGTCCCTTCCCAACCTTCCCTGTACCAGCTCCTACTTCTTCTCAGCTCCTACACGACATTTCCGTAAGAGTTCATTTACCTTGACTTCTGGTCTCAAATCCCAAACAAGATTTCTGTGCAGTATTTCATAATTTGTTACTCAAGATTTCCCAGTATGTAGTCCTCCAGACACACCTGTGATCTCTCAGCTGTGTTCTAACCTCCCCAGCCTCGGCAGCCTCCTTCCCTCTGGGGTGAGAAGGAGTACACACCAGCCTCCTTCCTATGCCATTCACTAGCTCAGGAACAGCACACAGGAAGGCAGGAGACAGCCCAGCGGCACCACACATTGGGCTCTAGGCTTCCTTACAAGCTGAGGGATCACCAGGAGCTCAGCCACAATAGCTTCATAAACAAACGTTCAGGGCTGTGCTCTGTTGCTACTTTCAACATTGTTGAGACGTTTCTCAGGAAACTCTTGAGTAAAGATGTATTAAATACTCCCCTCCATCAGGACTCATGACAACTCCAGCTTGACATCTGCAGACAAATTGGCTGTGAGCTTTGGGGGCTGCAGCTGGTGAAGCAACTTTCTAAGCCACTGCCTTTTCTAACCCGAACTCAGTCCCTGCCCACAGACCTGGGTAAACCACTCTGAGCTTATGAATCACATGGACAAGAACAACCGATTAGGAGTTTGTATTCTAGGTTCAAGGAAGCTATTGAGAAGAAAGGACTGTAGACTGCCAAACAAAATCAAAATAGACAAATGATTTAACTTTTTAGTTAAACTTAAAAACCCCTAAAGAAATGGTAAAACAAACAAACAAACAAACAACAACAAAACAGGAACCTGTTTCCAAGTCATCTGAAGCTACAGACAGAAAGCCCTGTCATAATGCTCAGGATACCACCTAGCCACAGAGACCCCTGCTAAGCTGGATCTGGAGACAGACCTAAGTCTCTAGAGATGTGACCACAAAACTTACCCGTGAGTCTGTGCTTTTAGAAACACTGAGAAAGGACAAGGCACAGGCCCTCCCCTCAACACTCTCCCTCACCTCCAGAGGGACACACCTCTAGACTTCCATTGGTGTGTCTTCAATCCAGGCCTGAGTCACGGCACAGTGACTTCCACAAACTACAAGGGGAAACTGTTGCGGAACAGGGGTCAGAGCTGAAGGGGCCTTTAAGACATCTTGATTTACAGAAAGCCAATAAGTGCCAGAGAAGAGAAGGTATACACATCCCATTTCTGAAACAGAAATGAGGACAAAAATCCAAGGGAAAGCCAGGACACAAAACAGGTCACATGAGACAGATAGGTTTTGGGGATTTGGGATTGTAGTTTGGGGGTGCCAGTTTCAGAAAAAAAGTACCTCTTTAGCATCCTTTAGTGGTGGTAGTGCTGCCAGCACCATACTAACTGAGGAGACCCCAGAACCTGAGAGTCAGTGCCCCTGAGGGCTTACAGCAGCTGCCTCTGAGGAGCTTTCCTGAAACCTTCAACCATGGCATCTGGAAGGATGTCAGGGCGAGGCCCCACCATTACTGACCCAGGTTCCAAATCAGGAGGCAGGGAAGAGTTGAGAAGAAAGCCACAGGGGTGGGGAAGCAGGGAGGACAGAGACCAACTTTAGAAAGTCTGAAAGAAGACTCACACGGCACAAAAAGACCCAACTGTAACCACAGGGTCGAAGTCAGGAAACACAGCCGCAGCACTCAGCCAGTGGTCACAGCGGACGGAGAGCCAGGGGGTCAGGCTGGGATTCAGAAGGCAGAGGTTTAAATTTAGCCAGGTAAACAGAAGCCCAGGGGTGGCGGCAGCTTGGGAAAAGCAGGGCAGTCACCTGTCCTCTGGCACCATGAGGTTTCTTGTTGAAGGAAAAGGCCCAGACAGAACTGAATCCACAGCAGGTCCATTTCTGGGACTCCACTAACATGCTGCTAGGAGAAGCATGCAGGTGTGTCTCAGAGAGAGGTTCAGGCCCTCGTACTGGTTATCATCTCTAAGCCCTGGATTCCCTGAACTCCCAGACACAGTCTGAAAATGCTGAACAGAAACTGTCCTCAGATGCCTGGACATGAGGCTCCCAGCTCTACCCCCTCAAAGGGATTTGTCAGATCTCCTGCTGTCCCAAGTTAGAGAGGCTTGAATTACAACCACTGCTTATTACATCACAACGGAAGCCCTGAGGACCGCACGAACTGTGGGGCTGATGGATGCAGAGGAGATTAAGGCATCGATGATGTGGAGAGGAACCAGGAGAGCAAACTCAGAATCGTAGACTGCTCCCACCACATGACAGACGCCGGAATACAGCCAGAGCCACCCTAGAAGAGTCAGAATGCACCAGCCTGGCCTCTGCCCCTTTGAACAAGAACAAACAACAAAATTCTTTTTTAAATCCCTGTTTGGGCTAGGAATGAGCTCAGATACTGATTACTTGACTGGCTAGCTCAATGCCCAGAGTTCCAGCCTGGGCATCCCAAACAAAGTCTCAGTTGCTTCCAGGGCGAAGAGAACAGTGAGATACACAGGAGAAGAGCAACCCAAGACTTTTTTTTTTTTCTTTTCACAGTATATGTCTCCCAGCAATTTCAGGAATATTGTGTGTGTGTGTCCATCCATCCGTCCATCTGTCTATCTGTGCTGGGGATGGAACCCAGGGCCCAAAACACACAGTATGCATACTCTACCACTGACCTGCATTCCTGCCTGACCCTTAAACTTTTATGCCTTCTAGACAGAAAACTAAGGAAAGGATCGTTTCCAACCAATAAGAAGCTCTGCAAGGTGACACAATTACATACGGACTGTATGTAGAGGCAGCAGGTTCAAGACACCTTAAGCAAACACTATCTCTCACATACTTAAATATTCAGAGTATCTGAGTCTGGGAAAGCAGGAATTCCACAGATGGGAACGGCCAGGAGGCTCTTCCAAGCCTGGACGAGCTCCCTTGGCAAGCGCATCCTCACACTGTGTCACGGATCCTCAGGTCAGTTTTAAGGAGAGAAGCGGGGAGGGGCGAGAAAGGTAAAGAGGGCTGGGCATGGTGGTGTTCCACTTTAATCCCAGCACTCGGGAGGCAGAGGCAGGCAGATCTCTTAACTAGGGCCACACGGGGGGAACGCTGTAAAACAACAACAAGCTCAAAGAGGAGAGGATGTCTGTCACAGCCGCTCTGGGTGTCTGCCACCTGTACCTGTTGGCTAGGAGCCCTGGCTTCAGGTACAATTCCTTTCTTGGGCTCCTGCCCTTCGACATCTTATGAAGACACAACACCGCCTTACTTCTCAGGACACTGGCCCTCAGTGTCTCTGGGCATTGGTTTTTGCCCCTCCTCCTTGCTATTTATAACTACCAATCACGTGTCAAAGAGAGATGTGACACTATTTTGAAATAAAAGGAAACCATCCCCCAGCCTTCCCCACCCAGTCTTGTACCAAGGTGGGGTTTTTGCTAGGTCAGGCCTATGGTTGCTGGACTGGCATCTCCAGCCTGTGCCTGAGATCAGGGCCTCGTCTTTGATGATAAGCAGGCTCTCTGAGTGAATCCATGCAGGAACAGCCGTGCAGGGGAAGATGCACCAGCTTTCTGGGAGTGTACCTACTACTCGGGAGCCCTGTGCTGCCTGGCCACTCACAAAAGAGGAACCCTAAATGTCCACATGGGCCTGCCTGAGTGCTGATCAGTGGAGTGAACCCCTGCTTGCCTCTATCTCTGCTCCTGTATTGACAGCCAGAGCAGCAAACTTCTGGCAAATGGGAGCCTTTCTCTGAAGTGGCCTGAGTAGTTCAGGAGACTGCTAACTTGACCCTGGGCCTTTTTTTCTTCTTGGTACCAGGTTGAAACTGCTCAAGGTGGCAGCTGCTGAAAGCTTTGCCAACGTGGCCTGGTAGCAAAAGCAGCGTAAAGGGACCTTGGTAATGTGGGCAAACGTTTCCTCCCCCCCATCAACTCACTGAACAACTCAGCCTGGGCCTGAGCCACCTCAGTTTCTCTGCCTGCAAAACAGAACCGATCGTTCTAGAAGCAAAGTGAGCCAGTGTCCAACAATGATTTGTGGGGCTGCAAATACCCAAGAAAGTTGAGTCTGACCAGAGTGTTGGGCCAGATACCCTCCGGGGCGCCCCGCGAGGATGGAGAGAGAGACGCAGGGGAGCAATCGAGAAGCAGACAGCACCACGTCTCCAGTGTGTGACCCGCTCTGGCCTGGGGCAGGAACTTGGGCTAAAGTCATCCCTTCGCAGTACCTGTCGGAGACACTCCGCATCGTTCGTCGCGCGCAAAACTGCAGCTGGGCCCCGGCGAGCCGGGAAAAGCGGAGCAGCTCCGGGCCCCCCCCGCTTCGCGGAGGCGACGCGCAGCGCCCCGGGCGTCAGCCCCTCTCCGGGCCACGCGCCGAACGAGCGCGGAGCCTCTGGACGCTGGCGCCCCACCTGCCCGCGCCAGGCACCCGCGCGCGGCCCCAGCTTTGTTCGCAGCGGCCCGCGGTGCCGGTCGCCGCGCGCCCCTTTCCCGCCACCTGGCCACACAGCGCCCTCGGCCGGCGCGGGGCCGACTCCCGAGCTTACCTGCGGGGGCTGCGGCGTCGGGTCGGCCGCGGGACCGGGCAGCCTCGGCTCAGCGCGCGGGCCGCTCGCGCAGCCGCCCCGCACTCCTCATCGGCGACCGGAGCCTGCCCGCCGGGAGTGCCGGGTCCGCCCAGAGGGACGTTGGGCGCCCGGAGCTCGGGCTCGGCCGCAGGCTGCGCGGGCTCGGGGTCCGGGGAGACGCGGCGTCCCTGCCGTCCGTTCGGACGCCGCCACCGCCACCGGCCTGGAGCGCGGGACCCCGGGAAGTTTCGGTCCCGACTTAGCGGCGCGGTTGGCGGCCACGGCTCGAGTGCAGCGCCGGCGCGGGGCGCGCGATCCCCGGGCTCCGCCGCCTGCGCCCCGCCCCGCCCCGCGCCGC
>NW_021620770.1:3523-31333 GCF_004785775.1 Grammomys surdaster | reverse complement strand
TCTTTGAAAATTTCATACATGTATAAATTACATTCTGATTATTGAAATGCTTCACCCCTTCTAATATCCCTCAGTCCTTATTAATCTCCATTCCTATAGTTCTCTTTTAAAATATTCATATCTCTTTATTTGTGATCCATCAGTATAATCATGATCAGAATCATCTGTGAGTTTGTGGGGTTGAACTACCTATTGAAAGCCTAGTAGGGATGTCAGTAAGTATACAAATGCAGACAGTTGTATACCCAGAATCCTGTCATCCTGAATCTTTCAGTATCTAGCAATTCAGCAGGGATTAGTTATTGTCCATGAATCATTTCCCCAACCTGCATGTCACCACTGATGAATGGCAGTCTTGCAAGCAGGTTCACATGATTTTATTTGATGAATTTACTCTGCCATGCTCACAAGCCAGCATTTGATACCCCTTCTCTTTATCCTTCAGTTCCTACCTTCACTCTCCTCTCTCTTCTACAATATTCTCCGAGCTTTAGAGGTGATTTTATAATGTACCATTTAGGAATGTGCCTCTAACCATTTTGTATGAATTTTAAGATTTTTTTTTAATTCTGTGGGTGACATTAAAATTTTGATTGGGGTTGTGTTGGAATTGTACATTGCTTTTGATAGGGTGGCCATTCCTTTTTAACATCAGTTCTCCTAGTCTCTGTGCAGAAGATTTTTCAACTGTTAATGTCTGACTCACTCTGTTCAGGTTTTCACTGTAGAGGTTATATCACCTCCTTCTTGTTTCTATTCATTACTTTTCTATTGTTATGATAAAACATAATGAACAAGGCAACATGTAAAAGGAATGCTTTGTTTTGGGCTTATGGTTCTAGAGGTATGCATGTATATCATTACTCTGGCTGGAAGTGTGACACCACCCAAGTAGGAGCAGCAGTTGAGATCTCACACATTAATCCATAAGCAGGAAGCAGATAGATCAGTAAAAATTGTGTCAGTCTTGTGCAACCATAAATCCAACCTCCAGTGACACATTTCCTCCAGCAAGTTCACAACTCTGAATCTTCCCAAAACATCCACCAATTGGGCACCAAGTATTCTAATGGCTGAAATTTATAGTGGATATCTTTTTCAAACAAGCAAACTGTTCTATGCTTGTTCTAGGTTATTATCTTGAGGCAATTGTAAACAGACTTATTTCTCTGATTTGCTTCTCAATTTTTCATTGGTAGATAGGAAAGTTATTAAGGTTTGTATGTTAATTTTTAAATTGTTCCTTTGATAAAAGTCTTTGCCAGATCCAAGTGTTTTCTGGTAAATTCTTTCAGGACACTGATTGCTAGAATTATATCATCTAAAAGTAAACATACTTTGACATTCACATATTATATATTGAGTATTACAAATTACATATAACATATCACATATGATATACTTTATACCTGTTGCCAGGTAACTGTGGAGGTGGAGTTTATACAGAATAGTAATAGTACATCTTTGTGGATCTTCAGAGTTCTGCTCCAAAGGTGTGTGCTATTGCTTAGTGATTGTTACATATGTTTAATAATACTAGGAAAAGCATATTAATAGCAGAAATATTTCCTAAAAAAGTCCCTTCCAGCCTTGCTGTATACAGCCTCACTTGTCACAGATTATATAATAATTCAAGGCAAGACATTTCAGGATAATCACCTGCTAGTTACTAGCTTGTCCCATTATGTCTCCTGACAATAGTCAGTTTTGGAGAAGGTACAATGAGGTGCTGAGAAGAAGGTATATTCCTTTGTTTTAGGGTGGAATGGTTTGTAAACATCTGTTCAATCCATTTTGTTAATAACCTCTATTAGTTTCACTGTGTCTCTGTTTAGTTTCTGTTTCAATGACCTGTCCATTGATGAGAGTGGGGCATTGAAATCTCCCACTATTATTGTGTGGGTTTCAGTGTGTGTTTTGAACTTTAGTAAATTTTCTTTTATGAATGTGATTGCCCTAGTATTTAGGGCATGAATGTTGAGAATTGAGACTTTCCTTTGGTATATTTTTCCTATGATAAATATGAAGTGTCCTTCCCCATTATACTTGATAACTTTTGGTTGAAAGGCTATATTATTGGATATTAGAATGGCAACTGCTACTTGTTTCTTAGGATTATTTGCTTGAAACACCTTTTTCCATCCTTTTACTCTGAGGTAGTGTCTGCCTTTGTCATTGAAATGTGTTCCTTATGGACAGAAAATGCTGTATCCTGCATGTCTATTGAGGCTGTTAACTTAATCAAAGTCAGTATGCAAAAATTTGTAGTATTCCTAAATGTCAACAATGAACACATTCATAGTAGTCTAAAATATACTGGAAAGAATCCTGAACAATAAAGTGAAAGACATTTACAACAAATATCTTAAGACACCTTTTATTTTATTTATTCACCTTGTATCCTGGTTCCTGCCCTCCTACCAATCACTCCCTCCAAAACCACTTCCCCATTATACCTCTCCTTCTCCTATTAGCGGGTGGAGGTCCTCTTTTGTACCCTCCCAACCCTAGCATAACAGGTCTCTGCAGAGTTAGGCTCTTTGTCTCCCACTGAGACCAGACAATGCAGCCCAGCTAGTAAAACATATCCTACAGATAGGCAACAACTTTTGGAATATACCTGGGTCCAGTTGTTTAGGATGCATATGAAGGTCAAGCTGTACATCTGCTACATATATGTGGTGGCAAGAGGCAGGGGCTAGGTCTACCCTGTGTTCTTGGTTGGTGGTTCAGTCTTTTAGAGCCCCAAGGGTTCATGTTAGTTGACTCTGTTGGTCTTCCTATATTGTTCTTATCCCCTTTTGGGTCCTTCAGTCCTCTCCTCAGTTCTTCCACAAGAGTCCCCAGTCTCCATCCTCTGTTTGGCTGTGGGTCATGCATCTATCAGAATCAGTTGTTAGGTAGAGCCTCTCAGAGGACAGTCATGCTATATTACTGTCTGCAAGCCTGGCAGAGTATCATTAATAGTATCAGAGATTGGTGATTGTATCCAGTTGGGCCAGTTATTGCTTGGCTACTTCCTCAGATTCTTCTCCATTCTCCCTGCCTGCATTTATTGTAGACAGGGTAAATTTTGGGTCAAAAGTTTTGTGAATGGATTGGTGTACCTCAGCTCCATTGGTGTCCTCTTCAGGTCTCCAGTGCTGTGGGTCACAGCTTGAGTGCCTCCCTTATCTCAGATCTCAGACATGCCCCTCACATGGTCCTAACCTATCCACCATAGTCAGTTGCAGATCTTCATTCATTCTCAAGGCCATCTGGCCATCTCTCCTATCGCTCCTTACATCTGATCCTGAAACTCACATTCCCCACCCCATCCCATCTCTACCAAGTTCCTTCCCTTCATCTGCCTCCATGATTATTTTCTTCCCCCTTCTAAGTGAGATTCAAACATCCTCATTTGGGCCTTCCTTCTTGTCTACCTTTTTCAGAAGACACAATTTTTGAAAAGCACCTAAAAGACAATACAAGATGGTAAGACACCTGCCCACACCATTCACAGATTGGCAAAATCAATATCTATCTATCTATCTATCTATCTATCTATCTATCTATCTCTAATAATGTTTACAGGTAATCAGTAACCTCAAAGCATATTTTATTTAGTCCATGTATGTGAGTATGGTAAAGGGTGGCTACCATTCCTTGAGGAATGTATGAAATATTATTCAACCCACATGTAATGGTTAGTCTTGGTTGTCAACTTGACTGGAATCCATGTAAAGATAAACCAAGAGGCACATTGTAAGAGATTTTCTTGATTTGATTGTTTGTTGCTTTAAAAGCACTTAAGATATGGGCAGCATCTCCAGGTAGCAGTCTAATAAAAACAGGCCTAAGTGGGAAAGTGTTGATTTTTTTCCCTGCTCTCCTTCACATGGTGGATTAAAGAGAAACACCCAAAGTAAAGTAGTAGAAAAGTATTATTTGTGTGTGAAGGAAAAATCCTATATCAATCTTATCTTTTCCATTCTTGTAAGATAACAGTCAGATGTCAACATCTATTCAAATGATCTTATAATGCACATATTTTGCTAATGTTTATATTCTTTAAACATTACTTCATGCAAAAAATTATTCCATGCTTTACTATTCATCTGCTTTTTAGACTAGGTATAGTGGAGTCCAGAATATCTCATCAAGTAGCTGAGGACAGCCGTAAATTCTTGATGCTTCTAGTTCTACCTATAACAGTGGCAATACAAGCATGCACCCCATTCAGAGCTCTAATTTTAAATAATAAATAAGTGTTGTAGATTGTCTTAGAGTAATTTTACATGCTTAATAAGATTTGTGGCCTATCAATTTCAATAGAACATGCATTTATCAGATTTTGTATTGGTAAATCTATTGTCTCAGATATTTACTGGAACACTTTTAAAGATTTTTAAGGACTATGGATACTTTGAAGTTGGATAAATGTAATTTTGTGTTATGAGAGGCCCATGAGCCTATGCTGGCCAGGGGAAGAATGTGGTCTGAATGAAAAATATCACCTATAGACTCTTGTATTGGAAAATTTGGTCCCCAGTTGGTGGCCATTTTGAAGAGGCTATGGAATATTGAGAGAGTAGAGTCTGAGTGGAGAAAATATATCACTGGGGACAGGATTTGAAGTCTTATAGTGTCTTTTCTTTGTCTGTGTAGATGCAAAGTGCATCTTACTTTCACATGGGGCTCCTGCTTATGCTGATGCTTTACCTTTTCCTCATGTTGGACTGTATTTTTTTCTGAAGTTACAATGAACTCCTTTCTCCTCTAGTGTGTCTTTAGCCATAATATTTTATCATAGCATCAGAAATGAAATTAAACTTTTATTCCTTGACAAACCATTCCTACCACTCAGCTTCCATTGACTCCAGGTACTGAGACAGTGTTACAGTAACACACTAGACTATATATATCAAGGGAGATTTAAGTCAAGAGATAAGCATTGCAGGGAGGGTGTCTGGAATCAAATCTCCTTTCTTTCTCAAAGTCTTTAAGATCTGATTGCTTAGACCTACTCACACTGATACTTTTTTGGAGTGTTAAACAGAAGCACTAAAGCATCAGAAACACTCACTTGTATAATGACCCGTTCCGCTGCTCTGGTCCGCGGGTCAGGGAGCAAGAGAGAGAGTGGTGATAGGGACACGAAGAATGGAGACAAGATGAAGTCTGCCTGCTGGAGACAGACTTTATTGAGTCTACTGCTGGAGACGAAATATGTCCTGCAGACGGAGTCTGAGTCTGTCTGCTGCTTGAGACAAAGTCTGTCTGTCTAGTCTGTCTGTCTATTCTGTCTGTTGTAGTCTAGTCTGTCCAAGAAAACCAGGACACAATGAGAAGACCAAATCTAAGGATAATAGGTATAGTTGAGAGTGAAGATTCCCAACTTAAAGGGCCAATAAATATTTTCAGCAAAATTATAGAAGAAAACTGCCATAACCTAAAGAATGAGAAGCCCATAAACATATAAGAAGCCTACAGAATGCCAAATAGACTAGATCAGAAAAGAAATATCTTCTGTCACATAATAATCAAAACACCAAATACAAAACAAATAAAGAATATTAAAAGTAGTAAGGGAAAGGCGCCAAGTAAAACATAAAGGCAGACCTATAAGAATTACACCAGATTTCTCACCAGAGACTATAAAGCACAGAAGACCCTGGACCGATATCATACAGACCCTAAGAGAACAAAAATGCCAGCACAGGCAACTATACTCAGTAAAACTCTCAAATACCATAGATGGAGTGACCAAGATGTTCCATGACAAAACCAAATTTACACAATATCTTCCCACAAACTGGGCATTACAAAGGATATTAGCAGGAATGCTCCAATCCAAGGAGGGAAATTATACCCTAGACAGAAAAAGAAAGTAATCCTCTTCCAACACATCCAAAAGAAGATAGACACACAAAGATAATTCCACCTTTAATAACAAAAATAACAGGAAGCAACAATCACTGTACCTTAATATCTCTTAACACCAATGGACTCAATTCCCCAATAATATGACATAGGCTAATGAACTGGATCCTTAAACAGGACCCAGTATTTTGCTCCATACAGGAACCCACCTCAGTGACAAAGACAGACACTACCTTAGAGGAAATGCCTGGAAAACAATTTTTCAAGCAAATGGCCCTAAGAAACAAGCTGGAGTATCCATTCTAAAACCTCCAGCCTGAGAACACAAAGGGAGGGACTCATGGCCCCACCTGTATATGTAGTTTAGGGTGGCCTTGTCAGGCATCAATTAAAGTGGAGGACCTTGGTACCCAATAGTTTGGATTCCCTAGTGTTGGGGAGTTTGAGAGCAAGGAGGTGGGAATGGGAGGATGGTGGGAGGATACCCTCATAGAAACTCCCAGAATTATATGGATTATATATGATAGAGTGAGGCCACCAGAAGACTAGATTCCAGAATTCAAACAAAAAATATCTTGATACTAAAATTTGTTTTGAGAATTGTATATTGCAGAATACACAGCCTTGGTGTATCCACTGATCAAGCAAGCTGAGTAGACCTGCTCAAACCTCTGATGTCCTGGAATCTCAGCTTAATGCAGTGAAGACACAGACATCAGAGGCTTATCAATTTACTCTCCTCCCCTCCCCTCTTTTAATATTGCAGTGCCTGTAATCAGCTTGAAAAAGTTAATGAGGAGTCTGCGCCCCTATAACCTGGGCTTGGGGACTGAAGTGGTTAATACTGGGCTGTCTTTTGTGGGAAAAGTAGTGGTCTTGATAGAACAGGGAGGAATGCCTAGGATTTATTGCATAATCATGACATATTGGTAGAAATCTGTATAATTGTTATTAAGCTGAAGTTACAATTTCTTAAATGGTACAAGCTTTACTTTGATTTCAAATTTAAGGTTTTCATTGGTACGTGTTTCTTATTGATATAGAAGTGAGATTAATATTGTTACTCTCATAGGCATTGTGCCTTTATAACACATTTAAGAATACAAGGCTTAGGCCCAGTCCTTCTTTAACTTTTTTAACTGATTTGAGATGGTTAGCCTGTGAGTTAAGGGCGTATAGCAAATTCATGGCTCTGAGTTTATTGTTAGGGTGTTTTCTATATTTTATTAAGAAATAGCTGAGAGGAGTTAACAAACAACAGTGCAGATTGTCTTACATGGATAGTTAGTTTTCAAAATGTCAGAAGTACACAGAATTGATGTTACAAACATTTCTGCATTAAGGTTCATTTGGATTAGAGACCTGTCTGCTCCTGACAGCATTCTGTCTTGGATTCTAAGAAGAAATTGAGCATCTTTGCAGTTACTCCAGTTGTAGTAAGACATCCACTAGGCAAGAATTGCCTCTTTTCATCTACAACAAATTATTGTCCTGAAATGGACACACTTGAGTAATAGTTGACTGATTATATCTGCCAAGACAGAGTAATAAGTCCTTAATAATTCTGCATCACTAGGTCTGTCAGATGATTCTAGGCCAGAAGGCTGAAGATTGGATGCTCCAACGTTTTGTAGTATAGGGACTCTCCAGGTATTCAGCAGTCTCTATAAATTCACTAAGTTTAGAAGCTATGCTTTGTGCTTCCCAATAATTTCAGTTAATTCAGTCATTCTAGATTTCTGACAGGGTTGAACACTTGTAGTCTCATAGCCAATCCTGGCTATTTACTTTGAGAGAAAAGACTTGACAGGATGGTTTTCAGTTGACATTCATTCTAAAGCCAAGAAAAAAAGTCAGGTTCAGAACTAAGTCTTGTAGTTAGGAGAGATGACAGAGGCTCTGATTAGTCAACAAAATGATGGACTGGTTCTTAGGTCTATCTTGTGCCTTACTGATACAAATTGATATAGTTATGCTTTAATTGTATTTTGAGAGAAAAGTTTTATCTTAACAGGAAGGGTGGTATCTAGGAGGAGCTATGGTGGGAGGAGTAAGGAGGAGAACAGGAGGAGTAAGGAGAGGAGGAGGAGTTAGGAGAAGAGAGAGAAAGAGAGTGGAGGGAGAGGGAAGGGAATATGGAGGCAGATGTTCACGTGTTTCTGCCAGTCAAAGATAGATAGTATAGCTAGGTTGGGTATTGAGTTACACTTCTGATTGTACAGGCATCTTGTTATTGAGCATTACCAAACTTAGAAAGCCTGTGATTAACATTTCAAAATAAGAAAAATGCATAGTGAATAAATAAATAAATAAATAAATAAATAAATAAATAAATACCACACCTCCTAATAATTCCACTGATTATAGTCCAAGCTTTCAAACACATAAGACTATGTGAGCCTTGCCTATTCAAACCACCACATTTCACCTCATTCCCCATAAGCTCATAGGAACAACATAATGCAAAGTGCACTTAGTCTAACTTTAAAGGTACCCATAATCTACTACAGTCTGAGCAATGTTTTAAAATTCAAAATTCAACATCCCTTTTGAGATTCGTGCAATCTCTTAACTGTAGTCTCCTATTAAATAAAACTCAAAAAGTAGATGACATACTTCCATAATGTAATAGCATAGGATAAACATTACTATTCCAAAATGGAGTAAAAGGAGGATAGTGAAGTTATACTGGCCCTAAGCAAGACTATAAATTAGCTTGTTGAACTCCAAACTCTGCATCTCCATGTCCAATCTGAACATATTCTTCAGGTCTCAACACCTTTCATCTTTGTTGACTGCAGAACATTTTTTCTCTTGGGATGTTTTCACTCTGTGTTGGCATCTGTCCTTGTCTGGTATCCTAAGAAGCTGGAAACTTTCATCTCTTGAGATCTCCAAAGCAATTCAGGATAAACCTTCACAACTTTACATCATGACCCTTCTAGACCCCCATGCTGGGTCACACTTGCCAAACTGCTGGCCTCAGCAACTTTCAGGAATCACAAAGGAAGATTCTATCAATCATTTCTTCTGTTCTTGACTCTAAATCCAGAAACACGTGGCCAAATCTGTCAAGTTCTGCTTCTTACTGTGGCTGGATCATAGCTGTTGTTCAATTATTTCTTCTCCAACTTTCTGGTTTTGGTGGTTTTCTTTTCTACCTAATCTTAGCTGTCTTGGGACTTGCACTGCATACCAGACTGGCCTTGAATTTAAAGATCAGCAAGCCTCTACTTTCTGAATGTTGGGATTAAAGGCATGTACTATCATACCTGGACCTAAGCTTTTCTTTAATTCCCTTTCACAGGTTGGAAGCTAAACTGGGTAGATTTCAAATTTTGCACATGGAAAACTTTGGGAAAGCCTTTCCTGATCTCTCCCATCTATTGTGGATAGGATCAATCTTACACTTCTACTTTTTCTTTATCCCACTAATTGCTTTTTTCCTAAATCTACCAAGCAGCTCCTGTTAACCTATAAGCCAAGCCTGCCAGAAAACAAGCAACATAGTACACAGACCATTTCTTCTTCCATTGTTCCTTCAGATCTAACTCCTCAGTCTCATCCCCAGCTCTCCAGCAAAACATCTGTGGCAGTTTTTCCTGTCACCCTGCTTTCATCTTCTGTGGCTCCCACAGATATCCCCCTTCTAACCTTTCTCACCTAGCTTGTTACTTTAACCCCCATGCTAACTCCAGCAGGCGCCACTTGCTAACTAATGGCTGTTCCTCCCTGGGAAATGAGTGGGAAATGGGAAGTTCCACACATCTCCTTATGTTTCTGAGACCCAATCTCCACAGTCATATCCCAAGCTCTCTAGGAGGAAATGTGCTATGATCTGAACCTTCTTTCTGATCTTGTTCTCAAAGGATCACAGTGACCTCCTTAAATATTCTTTCTTCAACATATTGCAGTATTCTAGCCTCTAACACCAGCAGATATTCCTTCTGAAAACACCATCAGAACATGCCAAGAAAACAGACAACACACAGTAATCCCTTCTTCAAAAGCCTGAGAAGAAATAGAAATCAAGGGGAAAAATGAACAGAGACATACTCAGAAACAATCATCTAGAAATATAGTCACCCGTAATCCAGATACCTAGATAACAGCATACAAACAAAATAGATAATACCCAGGGAAATATATCTCTTTTGTGCTAGATATTATACCACAGCAGGCCCTGAATATTCCAACGTTGTTGAAGCACACATATGGAAAGACAGAAAGACAGACAGACAGACACATACACACAAACTCACACACAGTGAAGGGAAATGAAAAATTGATCAAGACCTGAAACTGGAAACAAAATCAATAAAAAACAAACTTATGGATTTCTGGAAAGAAAAAAATTAGGAATTTGAACAGGGATGAGAAGAGGTGAACTTTATGAACAGAATACAAGAGATGAAAGACAGAATCTTAGGGGTTAAAAGTAGGACTAAAAAATGGATACATCAGTCAAAAAGTATCAAATCTAAAAAACTCGAGACACAAAATATTAAGAAAACCTGGATCAGTATTAAAAGAACAATACTAAGAATAGTAGAATAGAGGAAACGAAAGAAAGGCAGCTAAAATGCCAAGAAAATATTTTCAATAGAATCAGAATATTCTCCTAACTTAAGGAAGGACATACCTATAAAAGTATAAAAAGCACTCAGAACACCAGGTGTTCCTGCACACTGCCATGCTTCCTGCCATGATGATAATGAACTAAACTTCTGAAACTGTAAGCAAGTCTAAATTAACGGTCCTTTATTAGAGTTGCCTTGGTTATGGTGTCTGTTCACCTTAAATAATACAGAATTTCGTACCAAAGGTTGGTCCAAAAGGACTGACGATGCTTTTGTTTGGAAGAATGTGGATTTGGGGACTTTGGGCCTAGCATATACAGATTGCCAAAATCACCATAGAAGAAACATGAATTGTCCATATTTTGTACCCATAAAAGACTTTAAATGGAGGAATTAGAACACCAAGTCAGCCACAAGAACTTTGACCAACAATATTTTCTGCCTATAAGAGGTCCAGGATAAAGATGGACCAGAAATTGAAGAAAAGGTTAACCAATGACTGGCCCAGCTTGATACCCATGTGATGAGAGAAAGACAGCCTACCACTACAAAAATTAATGATATTATGCTATAATTCCAAACATGTCTCTAGCATAACTGTCATCTGAGAGGCCTTAAAGACAGATGGGAACTGATATGGAGATCCAGAGCCAAACATTAATTGGAGTTTTGGGACTCCTGTGGAATATGGGGAGGAAGGATTGAATGAGCCAAAGACACCACAAGAAAACCTATAGCATCAACTGATTTGGGCCTACAGGGATCCATAGAGACTGGACTGATAGAGACCATTCATGGCACAGAACTTGACCCTCTGAACATATGTAATAACTGCATATTTTGGCCTTAATTTGAGAGTCCAAACAGCAAGAACAGGGGCTGTCTTTGACTCTGGAGCCTGTGCTTGGATCTCTTTCCGAATTGGGTGTCTTGGCTCTACACAATAAGAGATTTGCCCGGTCCTACTGCAACTTGATATGCTCAGCATATTGATATACATGAGAGGCCTCTCATTTCTGAGGAGAAAGGGAGGACTGAAGGATGAGGAGAAATGAATAGAGAGGGACTGGGATGAGAGGAATAAGGAGGGAGGGGCAGCTTCAGTATGGATATAAAATAAAAAATGAGATAATTAATTAAAAATGTGGAAAATAATTTAACTTAAAATTTAAATCAAGTTAATCGAAGCAAAATTTAAATGTAGTAAAATCTATCTGTACTCCCTATGGACTTTTATGGCTTTTGAAAAAGCATGTGATTAAATGATTACTCATAATCAAAATTTCAAATATGTCTGACCATTGGAGTGTTTTAAATGGGGAAAAGAGTGAAAATCCAGGCCTCACAAACACACACACACACACACACACACACACAGACACACACCAATATTACTCAAACTTCAAGAAGGACACTTTGCAAAGTCATGTAAGGCAGTTACTCTCATGGTCTTGGCACTATACTGGCTAATCAGTTATAATAAAAATTGACACTTTGCTGGTACATAATTATAGTTAAGGTTAAGTAAAATGATTTCCCTTAGTGTGAGGGTTTGGGCAATGAATTGATGTTTGGGTGCCAGGGAAGAACTCACAGGACATTAAAAGGATACCAAATTTCTTTTGTGAGACCTCCCATTCATAACTAATAATTTTGTCTCAGACTAGGATTATCAATAAGATGGCTGATTCCATCTACACTCCTAAAGAGTGTTAGTGGTTTTGAATTTTCTACATCTAACTGATTTAAACTTTGAATTCCCTCATTTTTTTCATGTGAGAAGTGGATTAAACCAAGAGATCCTATTGACACCTCCAGGAAGTTTTTATTTTCTTACCTTCATAATTCATTTTTTTATATTCAAATTATATCCTAGTTTCAGTCCCTCCCTTCTCTTCTTCCACCCTCCCCTGACAATGTGGTCCTTACAACTATTATTCATTTGTTGTGGATTATCCTGGTGCTGTTATTTTTTTTAGCATATATTTTATTTATTTTTGTTTCAGATGTTTGCCCCTTTCTCCATGCCTACCACCACTCAAAAACTCCCTATCTCATCCCTTTCCTCCTGAATCTATGATTTTGATACTAATTCTGCTTCTCCAAATGGGGCAGCCTGGGATGAGAAGTGAATTATGTACTCAGGTGACTTCAGGTAAACATTCCTCTAATGAATAAAAATTTCCAGGGACCAATCACTAGGAGAGTAGGTGGGCCTTCTGGGTTGGAAAGAGAAAGAAAGAAAGAAAGCAGGAGAGGGACTTTTGTATGAGAGAGTGGATGGAGGACAAATGTAGATAGGGAAGGTCACTGGTTCAGGTGGCATATTCCCCAGGATCCACTACCAGAGGATTTGTACCTTAGAAAATGTTACAAATTAGGTTGCTAGTTACTGCACCCAGTGATTGTATTACATGTTGATTATAAACTAAGTTTGTGTGGTGGTCTCCATCATGTGGTGACACAACTAGGTTCCAGAGAGAAAAGTGCTGCAAGAAGCACACCCCACCTAGCTGTGAGAATTTGGAAGGGTGTGGCTGGCATGGCAGCAATCTGCCATGGGAACTTAGCTAGCCAGGTGGAAACATTTCATAGCTCTGGCTCACAGTGTCTACTGGGCTGAGATCAGGTCAGCCTGTTCACTGATGCCTTGCCAGTGGTAGTGTGGATACTTTTTAAAATATTTCCACGCTATGTCCATTGAAAAATATGTCCATTTTTATGACAATACCATACAGGTAGATTAATGGAATAGAATTGAAAATGCAGATATAAACTCAAAGGCCTATGGACACTTGGTTTTGGACAAAATAGCCAAAAACATGTAATAGAAAAACGAAAAAGATCTTCAACACCTGGTGCTGTTCTAACTGTAGGTCTACATGTAGAAGAGTGAAAATAGACACATATTTGTAGTAGGTTAGCCTAATGCTGTTTGTATTCTAATGCTAAGTTTTGGAGTCAGCACAAAGCTTCTAAGATTCTGGCACCAGTTAATTCCAATTGGTAAATAAAGAATGCAACAGCCAATAGTTGAGGAGGAGAGACTTAGCAGGATTTTCGGTTTCCCAGGCTTGGAACCTCACAAAAAATTTCCTCAATCCATTATTTATCATTATATGTATGATATTCTATTGGCTGATTCAGATATAAATATCATGGAAAGAATGTTTGATAAAGTAAAATGAAATAAAACAAAGCAAAACTTGCCTTGATGGAGATTACAAATTGCTCCTGAAAACACACAGAGGGAATTCTATTAATAATCTAGGATACACAATAAGTCTACAAACACTTGGCTACCAGTACCATGCAGTTTTTATCACTATTTCTCTATAGTACAGCTTGAACTCAGGGATGGTGATTTTCTCAGAAGTTCTGTTATTTTTGAGAATAGTTTTTGATATCATGGGACTTTGATATTCCAAATAAATTTGAGAATTACTCTTTCTAACTCTTTGAAGAATTGAGTTAGAATTTTGATTAGGACTACATTGAATCTGTAGGTTGTTTTCAGCAAGATGGTCATTTATTCCATATGAATTCTGCCAATTTATGAGCAAGAGAGATCTTTCCATCTTCTGAGATCATCTTCCATTTCTTTCTTCAGAAACTTGACGTTCTCGTCACACAGATCTTTCACTCGCTTGGCTAGATTCACACCAAGGTACTTTATATTATTTGTGACTATTGTGAAGGGTGTCATTTCCCTAATTTCTTTCTCAGCTTGTTTCTCCTTTGAATAGAGGAAAGCTACTGATTTAGTTTAGTTAATTTTCTATCCAGCCACTTTGCTGAATTTGTTTATCAGGTTTATGTGTTCTTCGGTGCAATTTTTGGTGTCACTTAAGGATACTATTTTATCTGCAAATAGTCATATTTTGACTTCTCCACTTCAAATTCATATCCTTTTGACCTTCTTTCATTGTTTAACAGTTCTAGCTAGAACTTCAAGTTCTATATTGAAAAAATAGTGAGACAGTGGGCAGCCTTGTCTAGTCCCTGATTTTAATGGGATTCCTTCAAGTTTCTCTCCATTTAGGTTGATGTTGGCTACAGATATGCTGTATATTACTTTTAATATGTTTAGTTATGGACCTTGAATTCCTGATGTTTTCAAGACTTTTCCCATGAAGAAATGTTGAATTGCTTAGAATGTTATCAAATGTTTTCTCAACATCTAATGAAATTATCCTGCAGTCTTTTTCTATGAATTAGGTTATGGAGGGGATTATATTGATGAATTTCTGAATATTGAACCATCCTTGCATCCCTTGGATGAAGCCTATTTCATTGTGGTGAGTGATCATTTTGATATGTTGTTGGGCTCGGCCTCCAAGAATTTTATTGAGTACTTTTGCATCGATGTTTATAAGGTAAATTGGTGTGAACTTTTCTTTCTTTGTTGGGTCTTTGTTTGGTTTAGGTATAACACAATTCTGGCTTCACAGAAAAAATAGGATTGTGTATCCTCCTGTTCCTATTTTGTAGAACAGTTTGAAATGTATTGGTGCTAGGTCTTCTTTGAAGGTTTGATAGAATTCCTTATTAAACCCATCTAGTCCTGGGCTTTTTTTGGTTGGGAGACTTTTAGTGACTGCTTCTATTTGTTTAGAGTTTATGTGATTGTTTAGATGGCTTATGTGACCCTGATTTAACTCTGGTACTTGGTATCTGTTTAGAAAATTGTCCATTTAATCCAGATTTTCCAGTTTCAACGACTATAAACTTTTGTAGTAGGATGTGATGATTTTTGAACTTCCTCAGATTTTGTTGTTATGTCTCAATTTTCATTTTTGATTTTATTAATTTGTATACTTACAGAGACAGGCAGGTAGATTAATGAAATAGACTTAAAGACCCAGAAATAAACCCAAGTACCTATAGTAACTTGGTATTTGACAAAGGAGTTAAAATGATACACTGGAAAAAACAAAGCATTTTCAACAAATAGTGTTTGTTCAACTAGGGGTCAGAATGTAGATGAATGCACATTGTACATTCTTATTTCCTTGTTCAAAATTCCAGTCCAAATAAAGCATGTGCCTCCACATAAAATCAGGTATACTGAAACAAATAGAAAAGTAAGTGAGGAAGACTCTTGAACACATGGGCACAAGGAAAATTTTTCTGGACAAAATACCAATGGCTTATGCTCTGAGATCAAGAATTGACAAATGGGACCTCATAAAATTTCAAAGTTTCTGCAAGGAAAGGACACTGTCAATAGGAAAAAATACCAACCAAAACATTGTGAACTTAAATTACTAATTCTACATCCCAAAGAGGGTTAATATTCAATATATATAAAGAACTCAAAAAGTTAGCCTCCAGAGAACCAAATAACCCTATTAAAAAATGGGAATCAGAGCTAAAAAGATTATTCTGAACTGAGGAAACTCAAATAGCAGAGAAGCACCTAAAGAATAGTTCAACATCCTTAGTCATCAGGGAAATGCAATTGAAACAACCTTGAGATTTCATCTCCCATTAGCAAGAATGGCTAAGAGCAAAAATTCAGATGACAGCAGATTATGGTGAGGCTGTGGAAAAAGAGTAACATTTATCCTTTGTGGATGAAATTGCAAGATGGTACAACGACTCTAGAAATCAGTCTGGCAGTTCCTCAGAAAATTGGACATAGTATTACCTGAGGACCCTGCTATACCACTCCTGAGCATATAACCAAAATATTCTCCAACATGTCATAAGGCCACATGCTCCACTTTATTCATAGCAGCCTTATTTATAACAGCCAGAAGCTGAAAATAACGTAGATGACTTTCAACAGAGGAACAGATAGAGAAAATGTGGTAGATTTACATAATGGACTACTACTCAGCTATTAAAAACAATGACTTAATGAAATTCTTAGGAAAATGGATGGAATTTTAAAATATCATCCTGAGTGAGGTAACTTAATCTCAGAAGAACATACATGATATGCACTAACTAGTTATTGGAAACTAATCCAAATCCTCAGAATATCCAAGATACAATTCACAGATGCCATGAAGCTCAAGAAGAAGGAAGACCAATGCGTGGGTGCTTTGGTCCTTCTTAGAAAGGGCAAAAATAACCATGGGAGCAAATGCAGAGACAAAGTGTGGAGCAGAGACTGAAGGAAGGTCATCCAAAGACTGTCTCATCTCGGGATCCATTCCATATACAGTCACCAAACCCAGACACTATTAAGGATGTCATGAAATGCAGGCTGATAGGAGCCTGATATAGCTGGCTAATGAGAGGCTTTACTAGAGCCTGACAAAGAAAGAAGTGGATACTCACAGTCAACCTTTTGACTGAGCATGGGGTCCCCAATGGTATCCCTAATGGGGTCACCAATGAAGGAGTTAGGGATAGGAGTGAAGGAGAAGAACACATTTACAGCCCTATAGTAAGAACAGTAATATCAACCAGCCAGAAACCCCAGATCTCCCTGAGACTAAACCACTTACCGAGGAGTACACATGGAGGGACCCATTGTTCCAGCTTCATATGTAGCAGAATATGACCCTGTTGGGAATCAGTGGAAAAAGAGCCCCTCGGTTCTGTGAAGCCTTGATTCCTCAGAGTTGGGGAATTCAAGGATGTGGAGGCAGGAGTGTAAGGGTGTATAGGGGAACTCCCTCAAAGAATCAAGGGAAGGGGGATAGGATAAGGGGTTTCTGGTGGTGGGAACCAGGAAAGGGGATAACATTTGAAATGTAAATAAAGAAAATAAACAGTAAAAAATAAACTGAAAAAAATTAGGCTACAAAAGTTACAAATCGAAGAAACCAATTAAGGACTCTCAAAGTTTTTAAGAAATTATTGGGAGATATTAATTGTGTGTGCTTTCCAGTTGTCCTGGCTACTCAAGAGGTAAACAGTTCATTTCATACCTTACAAGGTGATAAAGATTTAAATAGTCAAAGAAATTTATCAGCTAAGGCTGAGGAGTTAGCTCTGCTAGAAAGGAAACTACAGGATACTTATCTAGATTGTATTAATTCAAAAAAGGCCTACATCTTAGTTATTTTACCTTCTACCCATTCCCCTACAAGAATTTCATATAGAGGGAAGATTATATTTTAGAATATACTTTTATCACATAAACAGAGAGAAGGTCTTTAAATTGATAGTGAAAAAAAAATGAGATTTTGAGAATTAGCTGGAATGGATCCAGCTGAATTGTCGTACCTTTACTAACACAGAGATTGTCTCATTATGGGCATAAGATGGACACTGACAAAGAGCATGAAATAATTTCTTGGGAGAGTTTAACAACAGGTAATCTTAAAACGAGTGACTTCAGTTCTTTAAAAGAACTAATTGGATTCTCCCTTGTATAATAAATTAAAAATTCTAATTTCTGGAGTCCCTACACTTTACACTGATACTAATAATTAAAGAAAGATAAGATAAAAATAAGAAGATGTAAGAAAGTTGTCTGAGAGTTCCTATAAGTTGGTTCAAAAATTTTAATTATGTACAATATTCGTGGTACTGTCAGAATTTAACGAGTCTGTTAATATAGTGACTGGCTCTCAATATGCAGAAATGGTTGTTTTACACATAGAGACTGCTGAACTTATTCAGGGTGATTCTGAGTTGACTTCACTGGTTACTCAGCTACAACAAATGATCAGAAATAGAAATCATTCACTATATATAAAACACACATAAGATGCCATACAGGTCTGCAAGGTCACCTTTGAAAGAAAGGTTATGTGAAGCTTAAGAATTTCATTAAAAACTCCATGGTGACAGTAAAGGCTTAAAGAAAGAATTCCCTATTACTTGGCAACAAGAGAAGAAAATTGTGTGACACTGTCCTACCTGTTCCTTTTGTAACTAAACTCCATTACATACAGGAAGTAACCTCAAAGTTATCCAAAGAAATAAAATTTGGCAATAGTGTATGTTCCATTTTACAGAGTTTGATACAGTGAAATACGTGCATCATACTATAGCTACATATTCAGGATTTCAATGGACAACCTCCTTAGCTTCAGCGAAGGCTGATTCTGATAGTATACATTTGTTAGAAGCTATGACCATGATGGGAATACCCATATAAATTAAAATGGACAATAGTCAGACATATATCTCTAATGAGATGAAACAGGTGTTTTGGCATATTATAAGATAAGCCATGTTACAGTAATATCACATAATTCTAAAGGACATGCAGTTGTAGAGAGATTTTATTGTATCTAAAGGAGATGCTTAACAAGCAAAAGAGGACAACAAAAACCCCTGGAGATAGATTACATAGTGCTTTATTAAACTTAAATTTTTAAAATGCTAATGAACAAAAAACTATGAATGCTAAAAGACGTTGGAATATAGCAAAAACTTCTAAACTTACTACAATATTTATTTTAAAAATATTCTGTCATCGGAATGGAAATTGAGTAATGTGTTATTCTAGGGGGTAGTTTGTGCCTATATTTCCACAAGGAAAGAAAAACTATGGGTTCCTTGCAAATTGATAAATGTCAGAGATGACAAGAGACATCCCTAAGAACTTTCCTATAGACTAGAAGAAAGAACCTAACAAGTTCAAAAGACTAGGTCATTTGTATGGTGATTTACATATCTCTGTACACAGAGACAGCTCTAGAACCAGCTGAGATTTAAATGTCTATATACAGCCAATAACATCTATTGGGTACAAACTTTTCATGAGTTATTACTATGTATAATCTTTTAAGACCGCATGAATAGAAATTAATATCTTAGTTTGATTATATGATCAAAATAACCTCTAAGGGAAGACACTTGTCTTTCTTTATTGATTTTTATCAACTGATCTGTGCACCTCACACCTTCCATATGAATGGCATTACAGAGCTATGTGTTACTTGTAAGTTTTATATATTGCAGAATTAAGGAGAAGGAAGACAGGCTTGACAAGGTTTGTGCTCTGGGATGCTGAAATTCTGGGACCTTCCATTCCAGCTAGTGTTTAATTGCACCTCAACTACATCAAAGCTATTTCTTCTAAAGTGTTGCTTCCAGGACATTTCCATAACATCTCACTTGCCCTTCAGGGTGGGGGGTACTCAGTTTCCTTTAGCAGAATAGGAACAGATGTGGTGGGAGGAAGTTGTGAGTATGGAATTGAGAGGAGAGGAGTGAGGCAGCTGAAACTAGGGTGTAAAGTGAATAAATAAATAAATAAACGAAAGAAAAGGAAAATGAAACCATTTAAACATATACGTACATAACATATGTTTATACGTATATGTACATATACGTACATAAACATTTGTTTATTCAGCAAATAATTATGCTGGTATTCATGCATGATATGATAAACACATACATACTGATTAATACTTATTCAGTTTCCATAGTTTCACATGTAGAAACTTTTGTGTTGTCCATTCTCACCAACAAAACCCCCAAATAAACAATTTATTTAAAGAAAAATAAAATGTTTTCAAGTTGGAATTCTATGAAGTAAATTGGAATTTTCTGATAATACACAACAAAATAGCAATCAAAGTAGGAAATATTTGATGACTCAAGACTCCATGATTCTAGGCTGAAGAAATGGCTCTCAATGATGGAGAGATACTAGTAGTACTGTATTGCACAGGCAGAGGACCTGAGATCAGTTCCTAGGATCTCAAACAAGAAGTTTATAGCTACATAAGACTTCAGGTCCCATGGAAGCAATTCACTCTTCTCACCTCTGAAGGCAAAACAAAGAGAAAAGTATACATACTACTACCACCACCACTATTGCTACTACTAGTATTAGTAACACTATGTTTAAAAAAAAATTACCTTCACAATTCCACAACAGTATTTATTTTATGACCACATTCAATTATTTGCATATTGAACAACAGGAACATAAACATCAGTGTTCATATAATATTTTAAATTTTGAAAACTTATTCCAATGGGAACATCCCTGGAGGGAATACAATCATTTTCTCCTGGAATACTTTATCGAAGGCTTCAGCTTGGGCTACTGTGAAGTGATTCTTCCAGTCCACAGTTGTGCCTGGAAAATGTGAATCAAATACATAGATGGATTAATAATGGTTTTAACACTGATCTAGATTCTCCCATTATGTGCTCTTACCATCTGTTTGATAAAGACCACACTGTGAAAAGAACAAATGATAATTTTCTATAGAAACCTTCTACATTCCTGAAATCAAATAAACAGACTTCTCCCTCTCTGGAAATTATGTTCCACCTTTTCCTCTTCCAAGCTATATACTAGACAATCTAACAAAAGCAACACTGGCTTGACCTTTTTATACATCCAGATGATTACTGCTTTTCACCAAACCTGTTTCCATCACACTATCCAACTCATCAATGTTTGTACTCTCAATGATCCAAACCCACTTCAATTGTTTGTCTATATTTTAGTATTTACTTATAGAAGTTCTTCACAACATGCAAACAATTTTTAAATAATATCTTAAAATAGTTTTTATTTTTTTGTGTGTGGGACCACATGAGTGCTACAGATACACACAGTTATGATCACTAGTTCAGCTGTCTTGATTTTCCCCTGAGATACACACAGCCACTCCTGGCTGAGAACATTGCAAGACTTCTGTTTCACTCAGCCATGGTTTTTTGTGATACATAAAGACCTGTATAACTTGAGTCCCTGTCCTTTATAGAACTGTCTTTTCTGACCATACATTGGATTTTACCACTTCACTCCATAGAGTCTTCAGTTTAAGCCTTAGTAATTGTTCAATTTCTCATTCTCTGTTGTATTGTCCTTCAATCCAGATGGCAAGTATCTTTTATATAGTGAGATCTTGGTCTTTGCCTTTTTATTAATGACGCTGTAAACTTCTCTGTCTTTCCTCTGTTTACAATCCATCAGCCCCCATTCTTGATTTATTTTCCAGCTGTGTCACTGTGATGTGTTCCATCCACTTCTGCTTTGGATATACACACAGAACATGAATTTAATATGTTTAAAAAGAAAGTGTTTCTTAAATTATTGTATGGTTCATTTTGCAAAGAGTGCCAGACATATAGGCCATACTCAGTGTGTGATTATTTTAATGAATCCATGAATACATGAGAAAAGTGTACCAGTGTACCTATTTTGCTGATGGGAAAAAAATTAGTCTTTCAGATATGACCAAGCATGATAATGATGTATTCAATTGTGAATGTGATGCAAAATGATTGACAATACAAGTCATGTTTTTCTTTATTATATTACTGTCTTCTGTACCATCACATAAATTAATTTTAATACTCCGTAGGCTGTATTAAAGAAAATGTAGCCAGTTCCATTATTTGTTTGTTTCTTTTTCTTTTTTATTATTGGGTACTTTATTTATCTACATTTCAGATGTTATCCCCTTCCCCAGTCCTTACCCCCAGAAACCCCTTAACCCATCCTCCCTCCTCCTATTTCTATGAGGGTATACCCCAACCTACCCACTCTCTCTCACCTCCCCTCCTTCAAATTTCTCCTTACTGAGACATCCAGCCTTCAAGGGAACAAGGCCCTCCACTCCCACTGATTTCCTACAAGTCAATCCTACTCTGTAAATACAGCTAGAGTCATGGGTCTTTTCATGTGTGTTCCCAGGCTATCTGTTTTGATACAGGGAGCTCTGGTTTGTTGGTATTGTTACTCTCTCAATGGGGCAACAAGTGCCTTCAGCTCCTCAAATCTTCTCTCTATCACGTCCACTGGGAACCCTGTGGTCAGTTTGATGGTTAGCTGTGAGCATCGGCTTATGTATATGTCAGGCTCTGGCAGTGCCTCGCAGGAGACAGGTATATCAGGTTCCTGTCAGCATGTACTTCTGGACATCCACAACAGTATTTGTATATGATGATTACATGTTGAGGGTCCTCCAGGTGGGGCAGTCTCTGGATGGTCTCTCCAACAGTTTCTGTCCTATACATTATCTCATATTTGCTCCTGTGAGTATTTTGTTACTCCTTCTAGGAAGGACTGAAGCACACAATCTTTGGTGTTTCTTTTTCTTGGGCTTCCTATGGTCTGTGAGTTCTTCTTGAGTATTTTGAGATTTTGGGCTAATATCCACTTATCAATGAGTACATACCATGTGTGTTCTTTTGTGACAGGGTTATCTCACTCAATATGATATTTTCTAGTTCCATCCATTTGTCTAAAAATTTCATGAATTCATTGTTTTTAATAGCTGAGTAATATTCCACTGTGTAAATATACCAAATTTTCTGTATCCATTCCTCTGTTGAAGGACATCAGCGTTCTTTCCAGCTTCTGGCTATTATAAATAAGGCTGCAATAAACATAGTGGAACATGTGTCCTTATATTTTAGAGCATCATTTGGGTATATGCCCATGAGTGGTATCGCTGGATCCACAGGTAATATTTTGTCCAATTTTTTAAGGAACCTCCAGACTGATTTCCAGAGTAGTTGTACAAGCTTACAATTCCACAAACAATGGATGAGTGTTGCTCTTTCTCCACAGCCTCCCCAGCATCTGCTGTCATCTGAGTTTTTAATCTTAGCCATTCTGATTGGTGTGAGGTGGAATCTCATGGTTGTTTTGATTTGCATTTCCCTGATGAGTAAAAATGTTGAACATTTCTTTAGGTGCTTCATGGAAATTTGATATTCCTGAGTTGAAAATACTTTGTTGAGCTGTGTACCCCATTTTTAATAGGGTTATTTTATTGTCTGAATTTTAATTTCTTGATTTTTTTTGTAAATTTTGGATATTAGGCCTCTATCAGATGTAGGATTGGTGAAAATCTTTTCTCAATCTGTGGTTGGATGCTTTGTCCTATTGATGGTGTACTTTACTGAGGCAATGCAATTTTATGAGGTCCCATTTGTCAATTCTTGATCTTAGAGCATAAGCCATTGGTGTCCTGTTCAGGAACTTTCCCAAGGGGCAGACCTGCCTTGGGGGGAATCTTCTTCTTCTTGTCTGTTCTTGTGGCAGTGGAGTGGGAAGAGTGTTGGTGGGGGTAAGAATTGATCTTAAGACATTCAGTGGAAGACTTTGGTCTTACAACATATTTAGGGTTCCTGTATAATAAAAGTTTACTTATCTTTCATTTTTTTACTTTGCTACTATAGCTGATCTCCCTTTTGTGATCCTGTGAGGCCAGAAACTGCAGGTTCTAGCACTTAGTACCTCATCCCAAAACAGCAAAGGATTAAGTAAATAGCCTTTGTACTGTCTCAGCAGGAACTCCTGAGCTCTTATGCCTGCTAGTCTGAGTTAGCCAGAAAAAAAAAACACTTAGAGAAGTTATTATAGAGTTTATTGTTAAGTGTTAAAAGTTTCCTATTAAAGCTATCTAAGGAGAAAAGTGGAAAGTTCTAAGGAGGAAAAAGGAAAAAAATTTCTAATAAGGGAAAAGTTCTAAGGGAAAAAATTCTAGGCAGGGGAAAAGGAAAGGAAAGGACGAGTGATTCTCTCTCTTTCTTTTTCTTTAGTACTAATACATCTTTCAGAATACACGATCACATGTTTCAATGTTTTTCACAAGTTCACATCAAAATTCAAATCATAAATTGAAATAGAAGTTTACAACAGAGAACGCTTACATGCATATTCATTAGGAGTAATTATCTGGCTAAACATCCATCACCTGTCTAGCTCTTAGGATCACTGAAGGTTTAAACTATAACTAAGAAATTAGTGAAATTGTGTATAGATAAACCCAGGAAATATTTTATCTTCTGTCCTAGCACCTATAATAAACATTTAGTTCCCTTTTAGTGAAATTTGGTTAATTGTTTTACCTCTTAGAATGTGCTCTTAGTATGAAAAACTCTGGATACTATCTAAGAGCAAATTACTGGTGACACTTGGGAGACTGTCAGAGTTCTCATTGCAGTTTTGATTATCAGAAAGGGACCTAATAGCAGTACCAGTATAAAAGAGCTTAACATTCATTGATAAAACTTTAAGAATTCTTAAAGGATCATCATTAAGACTTAAGACGTCATCTAGTTGTCTATATAGCATTATCACAAGACAGTACATGTTTGTGGATTGTCAGAGATTGGCTGCAAAGGGGTCTACTTTTACTTAGTGATCGTTACATATGTTTAATAATAATAGGAGAAGCATATTAATAGTAGGAATCTTTAGTAAAATAAGTCTCATAGAGCCTTGCAGAATAAGGTCTTACTTGTCACAGATTATATAATATTCCAAGGCAATCCATTCCAGGATGATCACCCACTAGTTATTAGCTTGTCCTATTATGGCTTCTGACATTTTCCTCTGTGCCTATGTGTTCGAGGCATTTCCCACTTTCTCTTTTATTAGTTTCAGTGTGTCTTTTTTAATATGGAGTCCTTGATCCACTTAGACTTGAGTTTTGTACAAGGAGATAACAGTGGATCTATCTACATTTTCCTACATACTGATCTCCAGTTCAACCAGCACCATCTGTTGAAAGTACTGTCTTTTGTCCACTGTATGATTATAGCTCCTTTGTCAAAGATCAAGTGACTATAGGTACCTGAGTTCATTTCTGGGTCTTCTATTCTATTCCATTGATCTTCCAGCCTGTCTCTGTACCAATATCACGCAGGTTTTTTTTTCTTTTTTCTTTTTTTTATCACTATTGCTCTGTAGTACAGCTTGAAGTCAGGGATGGTGATTCCCCCAGATGGTCTTTTATTGTTGAGAATAGTTTTCACTTTCCTGTTTTTTTTTTTATTCCAAATGAATTTGAGACTTGCTTTTTCTGTCTCTGTGAAGAATTGAGTGGGAAATTTGATGGGAATAGATTGGTCTTAGCAAGATGACCATTTTTTTTTAACTATATCAATCCTCCCAATCAAAGAGCATGGGAGATCTTTCCATCTTTGGAAAACTTCTTTAATTTTTTTCTTCAGTGAGTTGAAGTTCTTGTGATAAATATCTCTGGCTTTCTTGATTAGATTCACCTGAGCTATTTTAAATTTTTGTGACTATTATGAAGGGTGCCGTTTCCCTAATTTCTTTCTCAGCCTGCTTATCCTTTAAATAGAGGAAGTCTACTGATTTGTTTGAGTTAATTTTATATCCAGCCATGTTGCTGAAGTTAGCAGGGTTAGGAATTCTCTGGTAGAAGTTTTGGGGTCACTGAAATATACTATCATATCATTTGCAAATAGTGATATTTTTTCTTCTTCCATTCTAATTTTTATCCCTTTGATCTCCTTTTGTTGGATAATTTCTCTGTCTAGGACTTTAAATACTACATTGAATAGATAGTGAGATAGTGGGCAGCCTTGTCTAGTTCCTGATTTTAGTGGAATTGCTTCAAGTTTCTCCCCATTTAGTTTGATATTGGCTACTGATTTGCTGTATATTGCTTTTACTACGTTAAGGTATTCACTTTGAATTCCTGTTCTTTCTAAGCCTTTTACCTTGAAGGGATGTTGAATTTTGTCAAATGCTTTCTCAGCATGTAGTGAGATGATCATGTGTTTTCTTTTCATTGAGTTTGTTTATATAGTGGATTACATTGATGGATTTCCAAATGTTTAACCATCTCTGCATTCCTGGGGTAAAGCCTACTTGATCAAGGTGGATTATTGTTCTGATGTGTTCTTGGATTCTGTTTGTGAGAATATTATTGAGTATTTTTTGCATTGATATTCATAAGGGAGATTGGTCTGAAGTTCTCTTTCATTGTTGGGTCTTTGTATGGTTTATGTATGAGCATAATTGTAGCTTCATATAATGAATTGGGTAGTTTCCTTCTGTTTCTATTTTGTGGAATAGTTTATAAGGAATTGGTATTAGGTCTTTATATAAGGTCTGACAGAATTCTGTACTAAAACCATTGGGTTCTGGGCTTTTTTAGGTGGGTTAAACATTTGAAACTGTTTAGCAGCAATTTAACATTACCCATATTATCGGGATTCCTTATAATTGTCAATGACAAGAGCCTGTGGAATGGGCCCATGGATCTTTAAAGCAATATCTTCATAAAATAAAGAGTGGGAGATATACCCATGTACACCACAAATTTACTTTAATCTTACTGTTTTTCGTTTTTATTTTTAACGTTTTTTTTTTTTAAATTTGGATTCCAAGAAACTTTCTGCTGAGTGTCTATGGTGCTCTACAACTAGGAAGAGTTATTCATGGGTCAAAGAGAATGATCTACTTACTGGAATAAGGCATGTTAATGATCTGGTATTAAATATGGGGAAGAGGGCATGTTTGTGTTTTTTTCTGCAGGATGATGAAGGAGCATAGTGGCTGCCAGATACCAGGACAAAGAATCATGCTGACCTGTGAGCTTGCTGAGTTCCCTGACAATGGTGACTGAGAAGCTCTATTGGAAATAAGTTCCTGTCCTACCATTGCTTTCCTATACCCCTGATGGGAAAAGCTGCCTTGCCTCAAGTTCTTAGATTTTTTTCAACAGAGAAAAAATAAGAGAAGTCATAATGCCTCTTGCATTTTTCTTAAATGTGACCAGTTATTCAGACTCAATCATGTACTGGTCTAGAAATCAATCCAGTATTGAAATAACAGTCTTTATTTGGATGTCTGGTTCTGGACATTTTCAGAGACATATATGGAAATTAGCTGCAGTTCTTTCTGATGTTATGTTAGCAAGAGATAAAGTTGGGGCAGGATCTGGTTTTCAAACAGGTGTTAGCACATATGATAAGGCTCTTTTAATTTTCAAGTTAAAAATACTTTTGTTTCTTCTACAGTATTTAATGCAAGTTGCACTGATTGTACACCTTCTAATTGTATTTGTGATTTGAAATCTGGCATGTCAGTTATGGAGGTCTATCATTCACATTTTGTTTTAGTGCCCTGAGTATCACAGAACCTTGGCATTCTAAAAATAGCTTGCAAGTATTGGATGAAATGTGTCAGGCTTTAAGCAGAAGCTAGAGTGGAGTGGGCTTGATTATTGCTGGTATAACAGCTTTAATTACATTCATTTCTATCACTACTGTTTTTGCAATTGCTGTGGCACAAGAAGGTAAGAAACATACTTTTGGTAATCATTTGGCCAAAGATGTTACTAATGAGTTGAATATACCAGTAGATTTAGATAGGCATTTAGGAGAACAGTTTGATGCTCTTTATCCTTTTTAAATTACTGGAACGAAGTTCAGAATTTGTGGATAAGGAGCCATCTTGAGTATCATGCCAAATACCATTGGATTCATGTTAGTTCCAAAATTTACAGTGGTAGTCATTATAATTAGGTATAAGTTAAATATAAATGCAGTGTATTTGGAATAATTCTAAGAACTCTCTGGATTTTTTAATGATACCTACAGATTTATAAATTTGAAGAATGTTGCTCTGCTGAGCATTGATATGATAGATTGTGCAGATAAAATTATCCATGGCCTGAGGTCAATATTCCTATTTTTGTCAAGCTACAAGAATGGCATA
>NW_021620770.1:0-3513 GCF_004785775.1 Grammomys surdaster | reverse complement strand
TAAAATCTATGAGTATATGAATGTGGTCAGAGTGAAATCACCAGATTATGGACATCTCTTGTCACAAAGATGAAACAACTGAATTAAATAAAGAAGTAAAGAAATAAAGAAAAAAGAAAGAAAGAAGGAAGGAAAAAAGGAAGGAAGGAAGGAAGGAAGGAAGGAAGGAAGGAAGGAAGGAAGGGATGGAAGAGAGAGAGAGAGAGAGAAAGGAAAAAATGAATGAAAAATTACAATACTAGGATTTGGTTACATCTAAATGAGTTTTTGTACATACGGACTCCATGGGACTCACTCTCAATAAGCCCAGATTGTTGCAAAGACTATAAATTGCTCTCCACAAACTGACTGCAAGCCCTCATTGCAAAAAACACCTATACAAATTACTGAGTGTAAAGATGTCAATCTAGTTCCTATAGAGAACTTCCATCCTTAAGTCCTAGTTCCTTACAACAGAAAGGCATTTTGTGTGCTCCACAAAGATAAATATAAAAACGAAGCTAAACACAAATCCTTCTATCTATAGTGGTGTACTACTTGCTAGATAAGTTAGATTAGTGGTATCTCGAAGCTTTATGTGAGTAACAAACCAATAACTGATTTGACTTCAATCCCATTTCATGATATGGAGCCTATATCCTAAACTGCTTGTGTAATCAAGTACCTAAGACTAGATAGCCCAAGGTCTTATGGCAAAACCAAATAATGCTGTTTCTTTTATTTTCTTCCATTTTTTTTTGTTTTTTTTTTTGAGACAGGGTTTCTCTGTATAGCCTGGGCTGTCCTGGAACTCACTCTGTAGACCAGGGTGGCCTCAAACTCAGAAATCTGCCTGCCTCTGCTTCCCAAGTGCTGGGATTAAAGGTGTGCACCATCACTGCCCAGCTAAATAATGCTCCTTAAAAAGGAAAAAGGGAAAATCTGTAAAATGACTCCTAATGATATTCTGCTATATGCATAGAACAGTGCATTCTTTACACAGAAACTTCCTCTTGGGGACAAATATAGAAACTTACAACCATACATTACAAAAAGTGAGATAACCTAAATAGATGTCTCTATCAAAGTCCTCCTTTCAGAGCTAAAGGAACCCTGCAGAAGAAGAGGATGCAAGACTGTACAAACAAGAGGAAATTGAGAGCACTAAGAAACATGAACACTTGGAGACTAAAGCAGCATGGACATATCTTGGCTGGGTTTGTCCCACATACTCTGTGTCTATATCATTGTCTCAAGTTTAGTGTTTTCATGAGGTTCCTGAATGAGTGAATGAGTAGGTTACTGATCATTGTTCTTTCAATCAGACTCTTTTCCTTTTGTTGGTTTGACTTGTCTAACTTCAATGTAATAGATTTTGTTTTATCACACATCATTTGTCTTACACATACACAGCAATCTTAAACATTGGAGGAAGTTGAGACAAGTAATTAAACATCACAGGACCCTGGTGGCTGATGCTGATTTTGAGACAATAGAAACGTGCTGCTTGTTGGCTTGTTCACCATGTTATACATACCTGTATTGTTAAAGAACACAAGTATACCAGCTCTCACAAGGGAATGGGCCCTCCCCTTTTAATCAATGATTAATAAAATGCCTCACAGATTTGCCTTCAAACTTTTGGAGGAATTTTTATAATTAAAGTTCCCTCCTTTCAGGCGATTCTTGCTTGTGACATGTTGACACACAATTATCCAGCATATTATTCCATATTTCATTCTATTATATATTCTTTTATTGATTTGAGATACATGTAGTACTAGATTATTTTCAAAGAAAGTCTTTAGAGTTTGGTGGGTAATGGGGCATAGAGGATCTGGAAGGCCTCAGGGAGAGGGTATATATGATTATAATGGATTTGCATTTAAATATCTTTTAATCAATAAAAGATAATTTTAAAAATGTCAGAACAAACAAAAAATCACAGTTCTCAATAACCTTCATTACTTGGATCCAGTTTTTCAATGTGTGGTGACTGTAAGACTGATGCTCACCTTTTTCATGTCTTCATAGTAGAGCACCAGGAAGTTGTCCCATTCTCTCCAGGACAGCCATCCACGGACATGTTCAAACCATGATCCATATAGAACTGTATACAGTGAGAAATAAAGTGTCAATTACATACCGTTGTTACAGGGTCTGCTTGATTTTCTTCACATCTCTGAGAGCAGCCACAGAAAGCTTCACTAAGAAAAATTTAACTATTTATAGCATTAAATATAATGCTTGAGGCAAATACACAAATAAATAGTTGATAAAATCAAGTTCATTAACAAACTCATTACCACATAGTGTTACCATGGAGGCCATGAGGAGATATCCTCTGTCAAGTTGCAAGGATAGGAATATTTCCTGGGTTAATTTTTCACACAAATACAGGAATCTGGAGGTGTTTCCTGTAAATACCTGCCTTCTAGTGAAATGTACTAGAAAGACAGAAAAATTTGATGACAGAGATGGGAGAATAGTATTTTATATGTTGTTGGAAAGAAACAATCCCATCAATACAGCAACCTACTGGCTGAAATATATATGGAGGTATGAATCAAGGCTCGATGGCATCATTAATGACTAGACTAACAAAGTAAGTCACTGGAATAAGGCAACTTTGTGTGTGTGATTGTGTGTGTGTGTGTGTGTGTGTGTGTGTGTATGGTGTGATTGTGTGTGTGTGTGTGTGAGGTTTGGTGTGATTGTGTGTGTGTGTGTGTGTGTGTGTGTGTGAGAGAGAGAGAGAGAGAGAGAGAGAGAGAGAGAGAGAGAGAGAGAATGCTTGTGAGGATTTAGAATGACCTGAGCATATTTATTGGAGGAAGATATGTTGATTATGAGCAATATATAGGGCACTGCCAAGTGGGGAAACAAGATGCAGAGGAATCTGAACTGAATCTCTCTACTTAGCATACTGATGTCTGCAATTCACTATGGGGGTATACTTTTCATTTCTATTTTTCAATGTTCAGTTCCTGATTTAGCCCATAATGCTCTTATCCTGCATTGATCTCACATGCTACAATACAGATGTACCAGACCAGATCTGCCTAGTAATGCAATAATGTCACAATTGTTATAGGGTAACTTAAGTGATGTCTGATTGGATGTGAGGCTTTATCTTTGGGACGGAATTCATGCCTGGTACTATAAACCTGGCCAGGAACTCATGGCTTGAGATGTCATAGATCTAACTATGGTTCCTACTGTCATTTTACTAAATTGTCATATTGTCAAACTTCCTTCTATATATTTATATTTATACCCATGTATTTGTGCTGTTCTTTACCTTTTTTAGAGATTATTTTTTGGAGCTGGCATTAGTTAATGCCAGGACTCATAAGTGATCAAAATATGAAGCACAATTGTGAGGGCTCAGTCATTGATGTGGTTTCTATCATTCTCTACTCAATCAGGAAATATTGTGGAAGAGGACTTAGAAAGTAAAAGATAGATAATGGAGTGGAGTGCTTTAAAATTGTCCTCTGTGAATATTGTCCTCTGAACATGAGTCGACTGTTA
>NW_021620769.1:4777454-4802788 GCF_004785775.1 Grammomys surdaster | reverse complement strand
CCCTCCCTCCCTCCCTCCCTCCCTCCCTCCCTTCTCTTCTCCCTCTCCTTTTCACTCTCTCTGTGTGCATGTGTGTGCAGGCATACCCCCATCTCTGTGCTTGAGAAGGTCCTCCTCTCTTATGTTCTCCTAACCACACCAGCTGTTTACTGCTTAGATGTACATTCCCTTTTTTTCCTCTTTCCTTTCCTTTCCTTTCCTTTCCTTTCCTTTCCTTTCCTTTCCTTTCCTTTCCTTTCCTTTTCTCTCTACCTTTCATTCTCACCCGTTTCTCCCCTGGATCATTCTTTTCTACTCTCAGTGGCTTTCTGTAGGACCTGCATTCAGAAACACAACATCCTCTTACCTCTCTAACTTTCTCTGTGTTAAAAAATGAATAATCTTTCTAGTGCATGTTCTCCCTTGGAAACAGGATAAGGCTGGTATTATAAATACTTAAAATCAAATATATTTGTCTCAGTTGCATAGCTTTGGTTTTGTAATCATCAAAGGAATATGTTTTTAGTATAAAAACTTTGAAAATAAAGCCAATCAAGAAGAGCTTTCCAAAAGAAAATTTATATTTTCTTCACTCAGAGATAACTTTATTAATGTTTTTTTGTGTACCTCAGAAAAAGCTCTTTGCATTGCATATGCTACAGTATTCTCATTTGACCTTGCCTGAGTTATGATTCCCATGGTTACCATTGCTGTGATGAAACATCATGACAGGAATTTATATAAAACAGGAACCTGGAGACAAGTACTAATGCAGAGCTTGTGGAGGGGTGTTGCTTGCTTGCTTGTAGAGGTCCTTTTTCTTTGATGACTCTACCTTGTGTCAAGCTGACATAAAACTAGCCAGCACCAGCCTCATATATTATAAATGCATCGTGTCAACAAACATTCCTTATAGCTATGCTTTGATGACAACAGTGTTCCATCCTATGAACTTCTGTGTATTTAGTTATTATTATACCTTTAATCATCTCAGTAGTTATTTTTGCATAGCTGTGATCACAATACCCGAGAGGGCCAGCTAAAGGAGGAAAGATGGGTTTGGCTCACATTGTAGAGGGGTGGCACCAGTGATCACTCTGTCCTGTGCATGGACACAACACACTGGTAGTGCGAGAGTGTGGAGGAGTAAGCTGTTCACTTCATGGTGGACAGGAAATAGAGAGCTAGAAGCAGAATCCAGCGCCCAGGTACAACTTCCAAAGCATTCCTCTGGTAAACATTTCCTCTACCTAAGCTACACCTCCTAAAGTTTCCAAAACCTTTAAAATCATGCAATTGCCTGAGGACTAACTGTTCGGCACATGAGCTTGTGGGGAGACTTTATAGTCATGACTCTAAGATGGTGATGCGGCTAATGCTGGTTCATAGTTTTATTGTTTTTCCTTAAAGTAAAAATCTAAAATTGATATTTTGATCAGGACAAAAAGATAGCATCTTTTAAAAAATGTTTTTTGATATATAGTTCCATATCATATGGAGTATTGTAATGCCATTTTCTTAGTCTTACTAAGACTTTATCAGACTGTTTCCACTATCCCCAAACCCTTACTAAAACAAGATAGTATTTTAAAAATATCACTGAAAATAATATACAAATTATCTTACCACTGTAGTGACCTTTATGGATTTTATAATAACTGTAAATGCTGTCAATACCCATAGCTTTCAAGGAGTTCACTTTCTTTCTTCAGGCAGGGTCTGACTCCCGCATTTGGGATTGGGTCAAGAGTCCTGTTGTGTAGCTGTCACACTGGAACCGTGGATACATATTCTACTCTGTTGTTCTAGGCGTTAAGATACAGGAGGGGATGAGGCCATCGTGCTCACCACCAGGCAAGGACTGGCAAACAGTCCAGTTTCTCAACAAATAGCTGCAAATCAGACTTTTTGTGTAGCTATTACCCCAGCATTCAAACGTTCCCTTCTGTGGGGGAGGAGGGAGACTCAGAAGTCTCAGGAAGCTCAGAACATTAAACTAAAATCCATGAGGTTCCTTCTCTGGTCTATAGGTTCCTCCTCCAGGCTGCAGGCTCCTCCTCCAGGCTGTAGGCTCCTCCTCCAGGCTGTAGGCTCCTCCTCCAGGCTGTAGGCTCCTCCTCCAGGCTGTAGGCTCCTCCTCCAGGCTGTAGGCTCCTCCTCTGGGCTGTTGGCTCCTCTTCCAGGCTGTAGGCTTCTCTAGGTTTTAGGCTCCTTCTCTAGGCTGTGGGCTCCTCCTCCATGCTGTAGGCTCTTCTTCCATGCTATAGGCTCCTCCTCCAGGATACAGTGCCAGTAAACCTCTACTGTGGAAGCAGGTGTTCTCCAGTGGAACTGCCTACAGCTGCCCACAGAGCTCCAGGAATACCTTCAGTGAGTTTTGAGAGATCTTTCTTCCCCATCTGGTTAGGGTTTCTGATGAGGCAGCTGCCTTTGAGTTACCATGCACCTGTAACTCATCCATCATCCATGCTTGTGTAAGTAACGCTAATAAAGTCATTAGTTCTCCAGTCTAGATTTGGGCCGAATCATTATTGTTACCTGCTGTTGGTGTCCTAACTATAGTGATCGAACATTTGTTCCTCCACAGGAAAAGTCCTGCAACTAATGCAATGAGTTTTTTAAAAGAAATAATTTGATACTTACATGAATTATATCATTTATATCATTAGTATCCTTTGTCTACTGACAATTAAAATCTATGCCACTTAGCTGTTTGAGCAACAAAGCAGACATCTTGTATTTCTCCTAATATGATAAGTCCTCATTAGGATCCTGGGTGAAGACACACTTTCAGTGCGTAAACTGAAAGTTAAGAAAAAGCCTCCCAAGAACACTGCTCCCCCCAGCAAAGTGTATGTGTGTGCATGTGTGTGTGTGTGTGTGTGTGTGTATGCACCACTATGTCCATATCCATGTAAAGGTCAGAGGACAACTTGTGGGAGTTGGTTTGGTCCTTTACCATGTGTGTCCTGGGACTGAACTTGGGCCTGATGAGCTGGGTGTATTTACCTATTGAGTTACCTTGTATGCCTCAAAACTGTTTTTCAGCGATGTTAGGATATTTTTGGAATTGAGGGTTGATGCAAAATAGTAAAATGAAAAGTTTGAAAAACATTCTGAAAACGATGCTTTGATTTGATTTTAGTTTCTACTCTCAACTTTCTAACTCAGCAAAGTGAGGATTTGTGTCTAGCCAGAGGATAGGCAGCTCTGGGACATCCTGGATGGCTGCCAGTGAGCATACTGTTCTCCTGGAGATCTGGTTATGTTTTCAGTTAAGAATTAAAGGACATTTGTGACTTTTTGCTTTGGGGACCGGATTAAAAAGTATGCAACTTGTGCCTTGCACATTTAATTAAATGTTTAATCTGAGCTTATAAAGAACTCCTACTTATTTCTGTCAGTCAGATTTCAATAGATCATTAAAAATTCCATTAGCCATGATTGTTGACACTCTGATAAAAAGTGTATTTAGCAGGATAAGGCCTCTCTGGAACAGAACTTTCAACTCTTCTTTGGCCTGTTTTTGTTTAGTGAGACTTTTAATCTGTCATCTCCTGGTGCTCTCCTGATTTTGTGCTTTATGAGTCGGCTAATGCTGTTTAATCAGTGGGTCAGACTAATAAACTCAAGCTCATGCTCACTAAAATTTCAGCATAAACAGACTTGAATGCATATATTATCTCGACAGAGGCTTGGCTGTCTTGTGAAATTACCCATATAGTAATTGCCCATTTTATGTCTTATGCTTTGAGAAGAGAAGAAGCATGTCAGTGTAACTTAATCTAAACAGCTTTTACTAACACAAAACTGTGGGTTGGCTATGTGACTCAGTAGGTAAAGGCTATGTGACTAAGTCTGAAGACCTGAGTTTGCTCTCTGGGACATAAGAGACTCCTTAAAGCTGTCTCTGACTTCCTCAGAGGTCATATAAGTTAGACCCTTAAACACACACACACACACACACACACAAACACACACACAGAACAAACAAACAAACAAACAATATTTCAAGAAGAATCCCAATTAGGTTATATAGTGATGATAATTATATTAATAATTATTTAAACAGTAAAAAGAAAAAAATTATTGTTCATATTCTCAGTGCCTAGAGCCATACTCATATCTAGATTCACTGTCTTTGTATGGATCTTATCTTTATTTATACTTGAGTTAATTGAGGCACTGAAAGATTGCATGATTCACAGAAGAATTATTATTAAATGCTACAAAGAAAACCCCTTGCTTTACTCCAAAACCTCATCCTGCTCCACTATGGCTTTCCTTTCTGATAGTAGTGTGTCATATTTAACCATCACACAAGCTATTACACTATATTCTTGTGTGGATCGAGCAGCGACTCTCAGACTCGGATGGGAGGCTATGGTTCAAATGTGAATGCACGTTCAATGGGATTTTGCATTTCTCCAAGACCTGGAGAATTTTACCTTTCCCCCTTTCATCTTCATGTTGTTCCTTGGTGCAGCATAGCTAAAGGCATTTTGTCACGATTTGGCTAATGAGTTTATATAACTTAAAAAATGGTCGATGAATTGGACATAGTCAGATGTTGTTTGTTCTTTAGAATTATGTGTGTGCATGCACACATATATGTTTTTTTTGTTTGTTTGTTTTTCAAGACAGGGTTTCTCTGTTTAGCCCTGGCTGTCCTGGAACTCACTCTGTAGACCAGGCTGGCCTCGAACTCAGAAATCCACCTGCCTCTGCCTCCCAAGTGCTGGGATTAAAGGCGTGCGCCACCACCGCCCGGCTCACACATATATGTAAACAGCACCCTGCATCAGTGCTTCTCATCCTGCATCAGTGGAACAGTAAACATGAATGTTACTTCTTGAATCAATTACTATTTCGAACAGTCACAGTCATTGCTTTGTGGTTTCTAAGGGAAAAAAGGCTTGTCTTGGAAGATAGCAGATGGAAATATTTTAGATGCAACCAGGCATCAAAGGAAATACAAATTATATTTGTCTTATTTTAGGTTTTATTGATGCAAAGAGACATCATGACCATAGCAACTTTTATAATGAAAAACATTTAGTTGGGGCTTGCTTACAGATTCAGAGGTTTAGTCCATTACCATCATGGCAGGAAGTGTGGTGGCATGCAGGCAGACATGATGCTGGAGAAGGAGCTGAGAGTTCTACATCTTGATTGAAAGGCAGCAGGAGACTCTGTACTACACTGTGCATATCTTGACACAAAGATTATAGGTGAAAGGGAAGGAAGGATCCACTTACTGGCATAAGGCATGAGCCCTATCAGGTATTAAATATGGGGAAAAGGGCATGTTTGTGTTTTTTCTTCAGGATGCTAAAGGAGCATGGTGGCCACCAGAGCAACGGGTGAGACATGCTGATGCCAGGACAAAGAATGATGCTGATCTGTGAGCTTGCTGAGTGCCCTGACAATGGTGACTTGAAGCTGTATTGGACATATGTTCCTGACCCACCATTGCTTACCTAGACCCCTGATGGGACAAACTGCCTTGCCTTAAGGTTTTAGACCTTGTGGAACAGAGAATCAAGAAGAGAAGTTATAATGACTCTTGTATTGTTCCTAAATGTGACCAGTTATTCAGACTCAGTCAAGGACTGGTCTAGAAATCAATTCAATATTGGAAATAACAGTCTTCATTTGGAAGTCTTGTTCTGGACATTTTCAGAGACATATATGGAAGGTAGCTGCAGTTCTCTATGATGTTATGTTAGCAAGAGATAAGAGTCGGGGCAGGATCTGGATTTCAAACAGGTGTTAGCACATGTGCTAAGGCTCCTTTAATCATCAAGTTAACATTACTTTTGTTTCTTCTACAGTATTTAATGTAAGTTGCATTGATTGTACACCTTTTAATTGTGTTTGTGTTTTCAAATCCAGCATGTCAGTTTTTGGAGGTTTATCAACCAGCTTTTGTTTTAGTGCCCTGAGTATCACAGAACCTTGGTATTCTAAAAATAGCCTGAAAGTACTGAAAGAAATGAGTCAGGTTTTAAGCAGAAGCAAGAGGGTTGTGGGCTTGATTATTGCTAGTATAACAGGTTTAATTACATTAATTGCTAGCACCACTGCTTCTGCAATTGCTTTGACACAAGAAGTTAAGACAGCTACTTTTGTTAATCATTTAGCAAAAAAATGTTACTAATGTGTTGAATATACAAGAGGATTTAGATAGACATTTGGAAGAATGGATTGATGTTCTTTATCGTATTCAAATTATCAGAAGGAGGTTCAGAATTTAAGGATAAGGAGCCATCTTTCATGTCATGCCAAATACCATTGATTGGATTCATGTTAGTTCTAAAATTTACAGTGGTAGTCACTATAATTAGGAAAAAGTTTAAAGACATTTGCAGTGTATTTGGCATAATTCTAACACTTCTCTGGATGTTTTAACTTTACATAGTGAGCTTATGAATTTAAAGAATGCTGCTCTGCTGAGTGTTGATTCGGTAGATACTGCTGATAAAATTACTCATGGCCTGAGGTCAGTACTTCTATTTTGGTCAAGCTTCAAAAATGGCATATATAGCTTGATCATCCTATCTCTTTTTGTCCTGGGAATACTTTTATTCCTGCTCATTGTATTAAAGCTTGTCTTTAACAACATCAACATGTTGGCAGCCTAAGTACATGGCTTGAACCTGAAAATGGACCCCCAGACAGAGTTATTAAATTAACAGGCTGACAAGCCAAGGATGGGTAAGATTCTGCACAGAGCCTTTCCAACCTAAGACAGAAGTGCATTGCTTTTGATAATGCATATTCTATGACAGGTAAGGAAGGCATTCTTGTCAGAATGACCTAAGACAGGCTCAGTCTTGTTTATGAAATAGAAAAATGGGGAAGAGGCATAGAGCCTTTGTGTTGCTTGGCAAGAATCTGACAAGGCTCAAGGACAAGGAAACAGGCTGCTTGGCAGGAATATGACATTGGTCAAGGACAAGGAAGTAGGCTTCAGGCAGGAATCTGACATTAGGCTAGAACAAAGAAGTAATTTCACGCAGGAATCTAAATCTTAGGCCAGAACAAAGAAGTGGTTTCAGGTAGGAATCTTAATTTTAGGCTAGAACAAAGAAGTAGGCTTCAGACATGAAAATGACTTTGGGCTAGGACAGAGAAGTTGGCTCAGATATTTTGGTCATTCTGATAAGCCCTTAGAAACAATGATCATGGGAGTGTTCATGGAACTTTGTTTATTGCCTTGCTTGTTCTTTGACTATTTGTGTTTATTGTCTTGCTTGTTCCCTGACTATTTGCATCTATTGTACTGCTAGTCCCACAACCTAGCACTGACCTAAATACTTGCATGTAGTTCAAATGGTATAAAAGCAAAAAGGAGGAGGGATGATGGGAAGGGGGTTCTAGGGAGGGAAAATGGGGAAAGGGGATGACATCTGAAATGTAAATAAATAAAATATCTAATTAAAAAATGCAATCCCTTAGAGGAACTCACACAGTGAAGGGTGCAAGCTACTAATTATATGTTTTCTTTGAGCAGGAAAATGAACAAAGTATGTTAATGGAGACCCTGTAAACATATGTACACACAGAGAACTTTAAAACAACCATATTTTATATCTGAGAATCAATAAGGAGGAAATACCCTGCTATTTTTGTTTATTAATAAAACATGAAATTAAAAAAAAGTTCAGTGGTAAAATGGCTGAGAAAAAAAAATGACCTCAAAGCTTGCACCCACAATGACACACTTTCTAGAACAATAGTGCACCTACTTCAATAAGGCCACACTTTCTAACTGTGCCACTCCCTATGGGTCAAGTATCCAAACACAGAAGTCTGTGGGGGCCAAATCTATTCAAACCACAAAGTTACGTTAACTAATTTTATCCAGTCTGTTTTACTTCTGTGGTACTGGAGATGGAACCCAGGGTTCTAGTCATATTAGTTCAGTATCCTACCACTGAAGAACAACTGAGCTCTTGTTTTCTGAAGTTTCTAATAAAAGAAATCCTCATGAAAGAACCAGGTAGAAGACAGCAAGCAGGACCTGGTTTAGGTGACGGCATCTTTAGGCTGAACACAATGGTGAAGCTGTGAACATATGTTCTGATGGTCAACTGACCACCAGATGGTCAGCTGACTGTCTCTCATCTCAAAACACAGTAAGCAACAGCAGCTGCCCCACATGCTCTGCATCCTTTCATACAGAGAACAGCCAGTCATGTCACTGAAAGAACTGGACAGGGTTGCGTGTCATTTCATCTTTGACTAAGTATTCTTACAAAGTTTGTTCTCTTTAACTCCCTGGTAGGTGTATCTTCATGAGGAGAGAATATATGTAACATACTTCCGAAATTTGGAAACAATTCTTAGATTACTAACCACATTGACTTCTGGATTATTTACTGATAAGTTTATACATATTCCCCCATTAAATGAATATCTTCCTTAGGGGTTTACATGAAAAGCACGTGGAGTTTAGTCTCAGTCGTTTTATTGTAGATCACTGCCATACTGTTCGTTGCCTCAAGTAGAATCCAGTAGGAGATATGTGAGCTTGTCTGTGGCTCTTGTTGCTGCTTACGGAGCCGTTCGTCTTGTGGGCAGTACACTTAGGGTCTAGCTTACGTGAACTCTGAACTAACCCTTACTAATGCTCTGCAGAGATTTCATCTTATCAGTATAGACTGGACTTATCATGAAAGATCAGAGATGGAAATGTGGAGATTGTTTCATTAATAAAATGCAGACATGAGGATCTAAGCTTGATTCCAAGGATCCGCATGAAAACCAGGTCAGGTGGCATGTTGCTGTGGTCCTGTCACTGAACAACCAGTCTGACCAAATCTGTGAGCTCCTAGTTTAGTGAGATCTCTTGTCTTTTCTTTTTCTTTCAAATTTTTATTTTATTTTATTTTTCCCCAATCTGCTTTTATACCATTTTAATTACATGCAAGTATTAATGTCATTTCTAGGTTGAGGAACTAGCCATACAGTAGATGAAAATTGTCAAGGAACATGCAAGACAATAAACACAAATAGTCAAAGAACAAGCAAGGCAGTAAACAAAGTCCTGCGATCACTGTTTCTAAGGGCTTATTAGGATGATAGAGATCTTGTCTTAAAAAACAAAGTAGGAAGTGAGAGAGGAAGATGCCAAGCGTTCACATCTGGTCTCTACTTGTGCATGTGCACACGCTCATATATATGCATGAGTGCATATACAGGCATGCGGGTGCACGCACGCACACAGACACACGCTAAAAGGCATCTTTGATGGGTTTAGTACCTTTTTTTCTTCAAAATCTGATTGTAAAGGATTGTATATACTTTTGGATGAATTTATATCTTCTTCTCTGACAAAAAAATTAAGCACAATATTTCATTATCATCTATATAGATGACATGCTTGATTTATTCCAAATCATAAACAACTTAAACCTTAACCAGTATTTCTGGCACCCTGTCCAGGCTACTATAATAAAGTGTCATAAACATGGTTAGTTTAAAAACATTTATTTCATTGTTTTGGAGACTGGTCATTTAGAACAAGACTCTTGTGTGAGTGTTAGATGGCTGACTTGCGTTATCATATAGAGAGCTAGAGAGTTCTCTGAGGTCTCTAAATAAGAGCACTAATCCCACTCATGAATACCCTATCCTCATGACCATAATTCCTTTCCAAAGTTCCATTACTATACAGGTAGAATTCCAAACCAACCTGTGATTCACCTGTAGTTCAGGACACTCTGTACTCTACAACAGTGTCTGAAAAAATACGTTAAGATAAGTTACTTTAAAGCTAGACACCATATATTTCCTGTATGCACCCCACACCATGTTTATCTGGGAGCCCTATATTCTTGTATTTCAGACCAGCAGGAGAAAATTTACTGACCTGGTTTACTACATGATTGAAATTTAAAAATTTCTCTTGGTGAATTGTATTGCCATAATTCTAAACCATTATTATAATTTACTTTGAAATGTATCTGCAATTGATTAAGACAACCAATTATGGTGTGTCAATAGTCTTTTCAACATATATATTTAGGATGATAGTATTCTATTATTAAGCACTAATGTGAACAATCGATGTTTGGTTTTAATATAGATTTTACACAGTGTTCTGCCTTTTTGTGTATAAACAATTGTATGTAAAATTATAGAAAATGTAAAACTTAGTCTGTAATATTTTATATTTCATCTTCTTCAAAGAGAAAGATTGAGGTTCTATTACTGCATTGATACTGGTCCGTGCCAAAGTTTTCCATTTACACAGTTACTAACTTTTCCTTTTTGTCTCTGTATGAAAAACTGAGAGCAGCCCAGATTCTTTGATCAACTAAAGACTAATTTCTAGAACAAATGAACACACGTCTCTTTGTTGTATGGAGTTCCATTAGTGGTTAGCAAAAATTATCTGAAATAAGAGATACAGGCCAGCTGATGCCCATTACAGATAGCTAAGAATGAATAGGCTATTCTTGGAATGCTTCTGAGATTTCCCTGGTTTTGACATCATTTGGAGTACAGAGACAAGGCACTACTTCAGGTTCCCCGGCAATGTAGTTCCATTCGAGTTGCATAAGAAATAAAGAATGAGATACAATACTCCTGATCCCACAGGAGTTGTTGAGAACTTAAGACCAGTCTCTACACAAAGATTATATATAACAACAGCTCCCATTTAACAAAACAACAACCAGCCCCAACATTCATTCTTAGAGGTTAGAGCAGCTATGACCAGAGAGTCTTCTGAGGAGTGACTGGAAGCTGAAAGTGTGGGGAGTATTTAGATGCTTCTCTTCTAGCATCTTTGTAGACAATTTACTAGCATGATTGACAGAGATTTGCTTTCTGGATGGTTTTCCTACCTGGAACTTTCCATAGCAAGGATTACTAACTTACATAGAGGTGTGCACAGGTGAGAATCTCTAGGGCATCACAATTCCTATTGATCTCCACAGGTGAAATTCCTCCATCCACCCCCTTCATAGATATATACATGCATTCATATTTCCTTCCTTCTATCCACAAATCTACAGGTCTGTGCATGCTTCCGTTCATTCTTGTATTCATCTATCCAGTATGAGGAATTCAGAAAAGTGACACTCCCTACTTTTGTGAAGATATAGTTAAGTACACCGTGAGTTATTCAGTGAGCGCCTGAAAGAAACCAGAAGTCAAAGAGTTCCAGGGAGAGAAAGAGAACAGTCACTCAAGCTGACTAAGAAATGTTAACATGAACAGGACATGTTCAATAGGGCATCAGTGGTGAAATGGATCAGAAAGCACATGGGTTCAGAGTTGAGGGCACCCTTAGCAAGGAGGGCACTGTGCCCAGGATAGAGGAAGGAAAGGTCAGAGGTGATGAGGCTAGAGAAGAAGCTAGGGGTGAGGATATGGAAGGCCGTGCAAATCACTGTCCGGTCTGGGAGGAGACTGGGCTTCCAGGCACTGTGCCTGCTGCCCAAGGTGAGTGGAATGAGGATGCAGACCGGTGAGGCCATCATAGGTGTCTAAGTGACAGATAGCATGGTGTCAGCCTGTGGGTTGGTAAACGGGATGGGAAGGACTCGCCAGATCTGTTTTTCTAATATAGTGTCTGATATCCAGCTCCAAGGAGATTGATTTGCTGAGTCTCAAGACAGATCATTCAGAAACTATAATATTGCCTGTACTGGTACTTACCTCACTTTAGGGTCTTGCTGCCCCTGAAAGCCCCCTTGTTTGCCGAGAAATCTCTGGGAAAGGAGGCCCAGGAGACCAAGGTCTTAATGAAGTCCTTATATGATCCTTGTCAGTAACAATTGATGACAAAGGCTCAGTGTTTCTACTTAGACTCCTGATGTGGGGTCTCGGGCAAGCTGTTATTGGGAATTTCAGAAACCTAGTCAATTCTGGATTGATTTTTTATATTACTGAACCTTCTGGGTAAACTTGATTTTCAGCCTTCAATTAGAGATTTTAAATAATGACAAATGGACCTAGGATTTTTATAAGTATGTGTCTACATGAGCTAAAAGTGGGAAGTTATACATTAAAAGCAGAGAAGGAGAGTTTCACTCCTCTCTCTGACTCTTTTTCTTTCTAGTCATTAGTAAGTGACATACTTTACATGTTATTGGTGAAAGATCCCAAACAGAGGAAGGAAACTTCGGATAAGATGGTGAGGATATGGCATACAGCAATAGCTGAGAGTCATCTTCTCACCTAGTTCCTGTTGCTCAGTTCTGCACAGCATTGAAAACAAGGATGGATGCTGAACTGTTGTGAGTTAGATTAAAATCCAACACCCTTGGGCTACAGTCGGCATGGGAAGAGCTTTTGGTAATCTCCATTCACAGTGCTGTACACATGGTTTGTGTATGACGTCAGCCCCAGAATCACCATTCTTACTGGCTCTGTGGCAAAGTACCACTGTAGCATGGCACTGACCATTGGGAAATCCTCCCTTCACTGTGTGCCACTTGAGTTCTTTCCAGTTTCCCACTGTATAAAAGTAAAATATATCACAGCTCTAAGCATCTTTATACCAACCACTTTGTTTACTTTGGGACTGTTTCCCTGGAAATGTCCCCAAGTGTATCATTACTGGATGACATATAGTAAAGAGCTTTAAAGAAATAATAATAAATAACAACAATAATAAGAAAGCCTGCTTCCAGCGTGCTTCTCAGGAAGCTTGATCTGGTCTTCCACACCATGGCGTTATTTCCTCTGTATCACATCGGTAGACATTTAAGCTCTTTTTGTTATTTTTCGCTGTCAGTTTGATAGATGGGACCTACCCTGTTGTTTGTGTCTTCACCATCTTTTTCCAATCCTTGTAAAATTGGGACATTGATCTATGGCAAAATGAGAGTGACAACTTTCCCTGAACACAAGTCCTTTACCCGTGGATACTGCTTTGCAGTGTCTTTGGCTTGCTGTATGAGATTCAGAACCTAGTGATAGGCTTCGAAGCGGTTGCTCCATACAGTTCTGCTGCCTGACAGAAGAGGGCACTGTTTGTTTGTATTGAGGCAGAGGAAAGAAACTTGGAGCCATTTAGGGAGAGGGATGGCTGCCAGAGTCTGCCCTTCACACCTATGCTCGGTGGGAACAGTGGTTATGGCTGCAGCTTCACACACGCCTGACGAATCCTGTTCACTTTCCTATAATTCACCAAGGTTTTTAGGGTCCTGGCTGCATAAGAGACCAACGAAATAATTTATACTGATGACATCAGGAACATGCATCTGGGTGGGTGCAAGACAAAATACCAGTTTACCCCAAAGATCAGCCATGCAGCCTACAGGGACCCCTGCAAGCCTCTGTGGAAGCACAAGGCTGTTAGGGTTTGAACAATGGCAGACTCGGAACTAAGGAAGCTGGAATAGCAACTAGTTTGCAAGTAGAGCTTAGAACAGGGAACATTTAGGCCCAGTATAGGTTTTCTTTCCCTCCCTCCTTCCCTTCCTCCCTCCCTGTGTGTGTATAGGGGAAGATGAGATATAGCCCAGTTGTCTGAGCAGTTGCCTAATAGGCACAAACCCTGGATCTGACCTATAGTTTCACATAAACCAAGCTGTGGAAGAATTCAACTCCAACCCCAGTACTCGGTTAGTAGAGGCAGGAGGGTCAGAAGTTTAAGGCCATTCTTGGCTGTATAGTGTGTCCAAGGACAGCCTGGGACATATGAGAATCTGTCCCAAAAACAAAATGAAACCAAACCAAAACAGAACAGAACAAACCACACAAACACCCCCCACAAAGTCACTCATCAAATAGCCAGATGTACTTTTATTAGAAAAAAAGTCGTAGACTGCTTTCAACCTGGTGATTTCCTTTTATTTGCTTCTCCCTCGCATTGGCCCCCACGTTCCAAGACTAGCCCTGTCAAATGTGATGATGCTGTTGTAGGCATTCATAAGCATGGTTCCCTGTAAAAGAAACACTCATCTTCTCTAGGAGAGAAATCTTAAAATATATATTATCTCAAAATTAGTGTCTAATTTCCTTTTCACTGAGTCAGGAGACTCGTTCCTGCTTCCAAGAGTTCAAACTGGTATATCTTAGATATTGTAGTCAAGCTGTAATACCAGTCTCAATGAATTAACTACTGTACTAATGAGATAATTAGATTTTCAATTTCCACTATTATGGAAACTCGAAGTCAATGCTATGGTACTTATAAGTTTGTACAGACGTAAGTGTTTCTGTCGGAGGAACGCTGGAGGGAAAGCTGTGAGGTCAAATTTAATGGGCACTTAAAATTTTAGTAGGTACAATAGGTCAGACTGTCCTCCGAAACGGGGAGAAAGTAGGTCCTTAAGACAACAGTCACTGGAGTCCTTAAGACAATAGTCACTGGAGTTCTTGCCAGTGCTGGACAGAAGGAAGCCTTCAAAGACTTACCAGCCAAAGATTTGAGTGGCCAGTTCTGTCTGCATAGTTCCCTTACTTGGTTATTCTTAGATCATTATAGTTTATTCTTTTTCCTTACTGAGATTCTTGGTGTTCTAATGAGGACCCGGTAAGTTGGAAGCACTTACTGTACCTGTCTAGGTTTGAGTGGAAGGCTATGGTAGGAGGTGCTAAGCATCTTATCGATCTGTAGGAGATGTGCAAGACATGCCCTCCAGACCATTGTAGGCCAGAAAAGTATTTCCTCTGTCTTGTTGTGCAGGCCAGCTTGGCCTTGAACCTGGCTGACATTAAATCTAAGACCTTGCCTCAGTCTCCTGACTGCTGGGATTCCAGATGTGTGTCATGATGCCTGTTCACTCAGCCCATGATGCCTAGGTTACATCATTTTGCTCTTCGCTGACTTTTTCCCACGTGCCCCAGGCAACTGGAATAAAATGCAAAGGCCTCACTTGAGCTTTCTAGGCCCTTCTATACTCAAATCTTCACTTCTGCTTCTCCTTTTCCTTGGTCTCTCTCTGTTAGACCTCACTCTGGCTTAAGTGACCCACTGAAGTAAGAAGCTATATGTAAGTTCCCTTGAGGTCTCTGTTATGTGCTTTCTGCACTGTAAGGTTTGCTTTAACTAACAAACTGATAAACCTCACAGAGCTCAAGTAGAGCCCACTGAGACCAAACTGGACAGAGCCATCAAAGGTCAAGTACACAGGAGCAGGACCTGGAAAATTCAGCAAAGGTTCATCCAGAGGTTCCATCCACCAGCTGTGGTCTAGGGGACGGGGATTTACAAAAGGAGACATGGAGAAGGGAGTAACATTTAACACATGTGCAATACACACGTGTGTGAAATGTCACAGGGGTCCCAGTTGCATTAATGGCATCTCTCAAGACTAAAAACTTAAACAGAGGCTGTTATGGACTACAGGGTGTGAATTATCCATGAGAGACAGAATATGAGAGAGTTGCCAACATGAAGATGCCCTGAAAGAGCCTCAACATCTGCTACCTCCTCTGGGACTGCAGCTTTGACCACAAACTTGGTCCAAGAAGTTCAAAGACACTCCCCCAACTAAGCTTAATATTAGTTTGTTGTTTCTTCTAGGTCCAGCCTCCACAAATCAGGATAATATGAGGAGCACATGAGTGAAACATGGTGAGCAGAAAGACTGGGTTCCCTGTGACCTCACCGTCACTCCAGTCATGTGAGGTTGGGTACATAAACTGCTGTGACCGAGGGAGAAAATGGAGGTCGGGTCTCTTCAAGAGCCAGGATGGTTAGATTGCTAAACAGAAACCATATTTACAACATTATGGGCAGAAGGTTCCTCACTGGAAGGTTGTAAAGAATTTGCTCACACTTCTATCAGATGGAGGATATGTCCACAGTAGGCAGACTGGGCTACATAGCCATGCCATCTTGAGAGCTTTAAACAACTCACTGGCAGATATATGCCTCTAGGGGTGGGCACACCTCCTGTTTTCCTCGAGCTGGCTCTAAGTTCCCGTCTACTAAGATGTAAACAGGCTGCACCACAAGGTCCTGCTGCTGTGGGCCGAGATTCTGCAGCTGCCACAAGTTCCCTTCTAGGATGGATGGTACCTTCTAGAATGGTGAGCTAGAATGAACCTCTCCTGCCTTAGCTCACTTCTGTCAGCTGTATAGGTAGTCATAGGATGAAAGGAGTTGAGTGACATGTACAGAAAACATATAAAATATTTCTTGAAGTTAAGTGTGGGAAAATTATCTGTTATAGAAATGTTTAAAGTTTAAAACTACATGATGACTTCATAACTGCCGTGCAGTGATGGCTTCTCAGATTTATCTTGGGTTTTCTGAACGTAATCTTCAAGCACAACGGTATGTATACCTATGGTAGAGATGGACTCATAGAAGAGCCTCACTCCTCTCTACAAACTGGTGAAACAGCTGAACTACTTGAGTCCAGGTCCCAACAGCCAAGGGCCAGCAGCATTGCTGGGTGAAGGGATGAGAGGGTGGACTCTCCAGTTCAGAGAGTGACTTTGTCTTACAGTCCTCTCTTCTGTTCAAGCAGGCCTTTCAGCAGGCCTTTCGACAGATTGAGCGGTGCTCACCACGGTGATGAGGGCAAGCCTTTATTGCAGCCAGTGAATCCACTGCTAACTCCTGGAAACACTGTCATCAACACACCTGGAAGCCATGTTTCATCCACTATCCCCTAGCTCATTGAGGCTGACACATAAAATTAATCATCACCTTGGCCTTGGGCTTTAAAAGCAGTGTGGAAAGTTTTGGTTGAGTTTAGCTGTCTTGCTTCAAAACTAAGACAAGGACCTTGGAGAAAATGTGAGTTTGGCAGAAATGGCAAGAACTTCCTTTATATTTTTTCCACACAAATGTTCTCCCTGATGGTGTTTATTGATTTCTGAGAGCTGAATGTTTGGACTGACGGCTTCAGAAATCACTCTGGGAGCCTATTAACAGTATCGATTCCCTGGCCCATGACCAGACCTCGAGAACCGGCGTTTCTGGTGGGGAAACGTAGGCTGCAATACTGTAATAAATGCTCCCAGGAGGTTGTGATGCCCAGGCAGGTTAGGACCGCACCGGAAATGCCAGTTGATAATGAGACCTTAGATGAAGCAGAAGCCTGCAGTGAGGAGAGCAAGGTCTCAATTAGGAAACAAAGTGGCTGTTAACTGGCAATGCTAATAATGACTGTGGCAGTGTGCACTCAGAGACACTGCCTGCCAGTGTTATGACTTGAGGCTGTCTTAGTAAACATCATGGGTGATTTTGGGGGCTGGTCACTGGGGAAGTTTCCTGAATTTTTGTGGGGTCATAGGGAAGCATCACACGGGGAGATTTTCTCACAGAGGTTGGAAACTGGATGGGATCGACTTTCTGTCTTATGGTTCATTCTCAACCATATTATGGCCATGAGCTCCTCTTCTATTGAATACTTGAGTTTTGTATTATACTTCTCCATTGTAGCAAAGAGATAGAGGCACAGGTTCATATGTAAGACAGTTTGTGTGTGTGTGTTGTACGTACATGTTCAGAGATCAGAGGACAAATTGGTCTTTGCCTTCCAACTTCCTTGAGGCAGGATCTCTGTCATTTGCCACTATGAATTACAGGGTAGCTGGCTTCAGAACACCTGGGGATTCTTTGTCTCCCATTTTGCTGAAGGAATACTGAAAATCTAGGCGTATGCCTGGCTTTATGTGGGCTCCAGGGTTCAAACTCAGGTCCTCCTATTTTTGTGGCAATAGCTTTGTGTGCTGATCCATCTCCTCAGCACCAGGTAGGGTTTTGAAATAAAATTCAAGTATTACCACCCACTAGCTATGTGGAAATAGCCAAGTCTATATCAGTAAATTCATCAGCCCAGGAGAGTTAATTCCTTAGGAGGTCTGTGGGAATTAAGTGAGTGAGTGCACTTGGTCGCGCATTCCCCCAACTCTGTGTCTCTTCTATGAATCAATGCTGGTGACTCCTTGGATATACAGAGTGCTTAGTGAGTGGCAGGCAGAGATAAAGAGTGACCCAGGCAGTAACTTAAACTTGCAGGGTTTTAAAGCTGCAGGAGGTGCTAAAATATTTCTGGAAATGTTTCAGTACAGAGAACATTGTCATTACCAGAAGTCATGTCAGTGAACATTTTATGTGGTTGGGAGAAATTCTTTTATAAGATGCTCGGAATGGGAGTAGAGTTGGCAGGCGTGGTGTTTCTTGGGATGTCTACATGTCCTTCCTTGCAGAAGAGAGTTGGCACCTGTTGTACTGGTGTTTTCTGTTACTCTCTGGACTCTAAGGGTGAAGCTAAACCTCATAGCCTTTCTACATCAGGGCCATTGTGTGTGTGTGTTAGAGCTTTTATTGCTGTGATAAATACGGGATGGAAACCATTTGAAGGAAGATCTATTTGTGCTCATAGTTTTAAAGGTTTTAATCTGAGGTCTGCTGGCTCCATTGCTTCTGTTTTTATGATGAGCTACGTCACAGCCGCTAGGAGGGAGGACGGCTGGAGTGAGTGGTGAGAAACAGTGCAGAGTGATACAATGTTGCGAGCCATGCTTCCATTGATTTTCTGCTTTTACTTTGGCCCCACCTCTGAAAGTTTCTATTACTTCCTAATAAGGCTTCCAATTATAAATCCATCAACAGATTAATCCACCTATAGAGGCAGATCCCTCATAGTCCAGGCACCTCAGAGTGATTCATTAGATCAGTTGGGGACCAAGATTTCAACCTATAAACTTTCTTGGTGGGAACCTTCATATTTAAACGATAAAAATCATGTTATAATAATCTTAATTGGTCACGTACTTACCTTTTGGGAGAGAGGAACATTTTTTTTTCACATGCAGTTTGGGAAGCCCATGTGTGTGCAAGCTTGTCTTGCTTTCATATTGGAGAAGCTGAGGTTTAGTGCCTTTAACCCTTTTATGGCTCAATTCTCGTCCATTTGCTCATTGAATAAAAGTTATTAGAAGATGTACTCATCCACTCAAGCTAGCCTTGGTAAAAACACATGTATCCAACAGTTCAAGAATAACTGGGTAGCATTATCTGCAGGAACAGAAGCTCATCAAGTACAAGGATACTCAGATCTTAGTATTTGTGATTAATTTATAGCTGACTCATTTTTCCCCCAGTGACACAAAGGTGTTGTCCCTGTATATTCATCAAATACTTGCTAACTTCAGTGAAAAGGAGACCCTCCACTTTGAATTATAAGCTTAAAATAAGACTAATCTCTGGGTTGTCACCTATGGGTCTTTCCTGTAACTTCTAGACAGTTAATTGTAGTAACTCTGAAATTGTTCTATTTTTTTTCCTTTTTTCAAGAATGTTCCAAGCAGTGGAGGCTGCTGGGTAAACAGCTGATGGATGACATCACTGTATTGGTAGTTTGTGGTGTGTTTTTATTTATCCAAGATGTTCTGTGAGAGAATCAGGTCCACAGAAAGGTGGCCAGCCCTTTTTCTGATCCATGCTCACTCCTTTGATAACCTGTTCTGGGCTCGAAGGTTCACGTTATCTTTGTAAGAATCAGCCACATCCATACCTTCAGTGTGAAATTCCTCCCTGAAGCCCAGGCTTGGAAACAAAGCCTGCATATTTGCAGGTTCATTTTGCGTATCTGGCAAGTATCTCATCTCCACAGTGTGCCCCGAATCAAAACCTTTATCTTCCCCTAAATCTGCTTTGCCCGTCTTCTCCAGCGCAGTACTTGGGTTTTCCATGTGCTCACTTTAAATCTCCATCATCACTACTTTGCCCTGATCCAGCCTCACATCTTGTGAAAATTATTTCCTCCATCTCCCACTGATGCTTCTCTGCTTTCACTCTTACTCCTGCGACTGCTCAGAAAGACCTTGGTGATCTGCTGCACACCACTTCAGATTGCCACCCCCACCGTCCTGCAGTGGTTTCCTGTGGACAGATGTCTCTCCATCACCATCCCCACCATTGATCTAAGGCCATCCCTTGAGGTTGGAGCTTCAGTGACCTCTTTGGGTCTGCATAAGAGTTTATATAGACCTGACCATCACTAGTCTCCTAACAGAGAAGCCTGCACCTTGATCTTGCTCTAGAGGTTCTTCAAAATGAGTAAGCAAAAGCTGCAATGACATTGATTTTCCTCTGTTTCTCAATCCTTTGGGTAACTGCTAGTGTCCCAGCATTTGGCAGTGTCTGATAATAGCAATTCCTCAAATATACATGCACAAAGAGTGACTCAATGAGAAGCACTTATTTCAACTGAGATTCTCTGAGTATCAGTGACAAGACCTAATGATTTATTTTATGAATGACATAAGGCTCTCTTTTAGTAGATTTGCTTATTACTTAAAATTCATATTAAATGAAGTGTCATTAAGAACCTGCTGACTGGTTCTTCCGAGGTAAGTTGGGGCACTTTCTGGATTCACTTACCTACATTTGTTGGAGTTTCCTGTTTTGATATGAGGAGCGCCAGGGACCTATGAGGAGCCACATGATTTTCTAGGAGGGCGCTCTCTGCTCTCTGCTAAGAGTACCTCAGGCTTGTGCAGTCACTCTTGTAAATGCGAGGGGCATTTGGACTGCTGCCTAGGGCAGAGTGGACACGCCGTTTGTGACGTCCTTGGTTACCAAATCCCTATCTTTTTTAGGTTTTCAGGAACGTCAGGTAGGCTCCTACTTGGATCAGTGGCCCTGGATCCTTTTGAAAGGGAAGAAATGGCATCTCTAACTTATTAGTCAGCAAACTTTCCCTCAACAAAGGTCCAGATGGAATACTTTATGCTTCAAGGCTTTACAGTCTCTAGCCTGGTAACTTAAAAGAGATGTTTGCTATTCTAGCATTAGTTTGTCAGTGATACTGGGGAGACCTAACCCAGAAATGTTGTCAGCAGCTTGGTGTATCTCCTTCTGGAGACTTGGGGACTTCTGTTCTGGTAAGGCAAGAATCTTGACTATGCTACAGAAAGGAATTTCTCCATGAGCTTGGAGTTTATTGAGATCAGGAAGGGAATACACTGGAAAGCATGGACATTTTAGAGAAAAAAAAATGTTTCAGGAAACACATCCAGGACACAGGAGCATGATATGGGTGACAGGGTGCTCAGTTTTCTTTACAGTGACATTGTATTTGATCCTAGCTTTCCAAGTTAAATTTTCCAAAGGACATAATTCATGACAAAGATTAAAGATTAAGCAAAGCTTACACATTTGAGTATATTTTAAAAATTAAATAAAGCAGGTGAGTTGAGTTATTTGTGTTTTGAAGGAATTTCCTTTTATAAATGGAATTAAATGGTTACTTTTGTGAGAGATATGTTACATTGTTTATATCACAGGTGGAAGCACAATGTAACTGTGAAACTCAAGGTCACAAACATTCTATTTCTAAGCATCTACAATTGATTTGTTGCTTTTAGCATCCTCTTTTGAGATGCTTTTAGGAAAACACACACAATACCTGTAGGCAATTTGCCTTTGTCTGTTGTGCTGAAGTTTCTTGACTCCTAATTATCAGGAATGAGAAACTACATCACAAGTTGAGGGCCTCTTCCTATCTCATAATCCGCTGGCTCTCACTGTCTGTGTACACTGTCTTAGTTATATACCACTCTCAAGCGAAAAACAGTATTGTAACAAGCCTTTTTGGGTGCCAGAATTTAAAGTTCCTGTAATTTTCATACACAACAATGCCTTCTTCATTCGATTTCTTTATCTTTTCTTACTTTCTTATTTTTCATACTAGGACTGAACCCAGGGCTGTGTGTATGCTAACCATATTCCCCACTAAATGGGCTACACTCCAAACACCAGAGAGGTTTTAAAAAATCATTTAAAAATGTAAAAACTGATCTTCAGCTCATGGGACAATGGGAGCAAATGGTAGCCACCAAATTCTTTGTAGACCTTTGTTGCAAGCCTAGACCTGAACAATAGAAGACAGCCTAAGGTTTCCCACAGTTAAAAAAAAGAGATCTTCCACACAGCAGGTGTTTACGGTTTCAATTTTCCTTGACAATGTGTATTTTTAGAAATATTGGCATATGGCTACAAATGATAAAACCTAGGTGTTGAAAACTAGGTGTGTGATATCATGTGCTGCACAGGAACCGGGCAGCACTGGCATGAACATAGCATCAGATGCCCACTGGATTACAGAGGACTGATGATCAGCAGACATAGGTGGTTTGATTACTTAGGTCAGTATTTCTCCCTGCCTGACACTTAGTATCTGGGACAAATGCCTTGTTTAAATAGGTGAGGCTCTGGGTTGTTTGTATAGTTTAGGATGAGCTAAAGAGAATTCTCTAGAGGGAGTTACTGGGCTGCCTGCCAGTGTGGTTATATTGATTTAAGCCAAGCATATTTATAATATGTGCTGATGAATAATGTCACATCTGTTATGCTTACGCTATTTCTTTAGTCCCCAGAGCCCCATAGCATGGCATACCCTGAGAGCTTAGTAAGTAATTGGTGAATTTACATAAACATAAGGCACTGTCCCTTGACCAATCTTTTATTAAGAATTTATTGATTTTTTCTCATGTGTTTATTTTATGTGTGGGTGTAGCACTGTGCGCTGGTAGAGGTCAGAGGATAACTTACAGGAGTTAGTTTCTTCCCTCCATCATTTATGTTCTAAGGATCAAACTCAGGTACTCAGGCTTAGTGGCAAATGCCTTTATCCACTGAACCCTCTTTCTAGCCCCTTATTCAGAACTTTGGGGTTGAAAGAAAAGGATGAAACTTTGAGCAATGTTTGGGCATGATGCTATAGGTCAGGTCCTGTACTATCTGTATTTTTTTCCTGGAAGATAGCTCTCCTCATTTGCAAGAGATAAATTATCCACCCGGTGTCTTACAAGAGCTGATAGGAAGCACCAAAGCCCAAAGCCTAATGTTTCGCCAGCTCAATGAGTGCTGCTTGAATTTAACCTTTAGATTAGGAGGGCACCATATTAAGATCGGCAGGGACCTTTTAGTTGTAAGGCTTTTGATACAGTTAGGTATAGTCTAGAGAAAATTCTTCAGGGGTATCTGGGTTGGATTCTTGTCTGTGTGGGCTTTTTAATTTGAGTTCTAGCCTGTTTGGTTCTTTATACCTCTTTTACAGTTCAATAATTAAAAGCATTTTGTTCTTTTATAATGTGGGAGCAAACCTGTATTTGATCATCAAACTAGACTACTTTCAACCTACCTCATCATCAATAAAGTCAAGTGAAAAATCCGTCTCCACTAAATCTGCTTATTTTCAGCAAATGGCATGAATCATTTGTGATGTACCATGTTCAGGCTTTGATAAGACGCTTTACAACATAATATGGATATATTCATTTATGTGGGTGACTCTTTGTTCCTGAGACTGAAACAGTCCATAATCCATTGCAGTTTGGATTGCGCTTGGAGAACAGCCATCTCTGGTCTTATTAAACTCCCTTGGTTTGTGTTCAGACAAGTATATGTCTCGTTCTGCCCCACCCCTTCCTAGAGTCCTTGAGGTGAGCAAGTTTCTTTTGCCATGCTTCATCCCCCATCCACAGGAATCCCCATGATCATCTGAGACTATGAGCCAAAATACATTCTTAGTTCTTTAATTTGTTTTTCTCTAAGTTGGATGTTCTTGGGGACCCCACAAGTCTCCTTGGGAAGGCAGGGAGAGCTGTGGGCCAGGTGATGGTGGTCAGGGGGCAGCACATAGCTCACCTCTGCTAGGTTATACCCCAGGTGGGCCAGACTGGCACGGGATTGGTAGGGGAAGAGTCTAAGCTGGATGTTCCTCCCACAGGCCTCCTGGTGAAGCATCAAGAGCCATGGGCCAGAAGAGGAAGGTCAGGGGATTGTAACTTTAATTTTTTTCAAACTTTATTTTTAATGATGGTTCTTAAACGCTTTAACCTCCTTTGTAGCCAACCATCCACCAGAGGTAGTGGAAAAGAAAGGATATGGGGGAAGTGGACCTGTTTAGAAAAGTTCTTTGGTGCAAGTTCCTCACAGATACACCCGCAGTCCAGTTCAGTAGAGTCGGGATAGCAAACACAAATCAGCAGTGACAAGACCTAGCAGAGACAGCCAGGCCTTAGCCTTGGCAAGAGTCAACAGGAGGGACCAGGGCCAACAGGAATGCCAGAAGTTCTTGGCTGTGTTTCTCTCAGGGAAGAGAAGATCAGTAAAGACTTGAGACCCACAAGTGATGCATGCTAGCTGTACCAGCAAGCCAAGCTCTCTCTCCATCACTCTGTGGAGTCCTGCTTATGCCCTCTAAGCATTGAGTGTCCTCCATGTGCCTTGCTTCAGCATGGCTCTTGCCTCAGCATGTGCATCCAATCAGCTGAAGCCTGAGGAAGCAGCAAGAAACTGCAGTACACTACCAGAAGATTTTTTGGTGCATTTCTCTCTATGGAGTCCTGACAAATGCAGCTCAACTACACAATATAAAGTGCACCAATACAAGTGTGTTGTTAACAAACACTCCTTCATCACACGTCCTTTCACATTCTTGCTTTAGCAGAACGTCCTCTCTCCTGTGTCTGCTTCAGCGAAACACTCCTTCATGAGTCTGCCTTAGCCTTTCACTTGTGTCCACTTTTAACGAAACATTCCTTCATGTGTTTGCCTCAGCAAAACACCATGCAACCAACTTTCCAAAGAACCTCTAAGTTTTCACTTCGAGGGGATAGTGTACAACTCACCTCTGCTGGCTGTGACCCAGGTGGACCAGAGGTGTTCTGTCATAGTGATGCAAAAATCCAACACACTAAGTTCAGTTCTGAATACAGTGCCAGAGAATTACTTCATAATGTTCTAGAAGGTCACTGGAAACTTATGAGAGCATCAGTATCATGCTTTTTTGAGAGAATTATTCATATGCACACTTGACAACCTACAAAGGAAACAGGTTAGGAAACCAGTTTCTCCCTCTCTCACTCAGATGCTGGTGGCAACAACTCCTTACTCACGTGACCAAAGAGCTACTCTACAGCTGGTGAGAATTTCATAGGCTTTTCCTGCATGTGATATGCTTTTACTCTAGGGGCCATGTCTTGAATATGGAGAACGTAACAGTTTTGTTTTTCTTACTTCACCCTTTCTCTAGAGTCTGTTTCACATTCTAGAGATCTGTGACATTTTGAACTCGAGAATCCCCAGTGTCCTAAGAATGAAGGGGTTTGAAGCGCTCTGGGACAGGAGGAATAGAAGCAGAAAGTAGATCGCACATTCACGCAGGTGGATCTTATCTCCTGTGTATTGTAAGTATCCCTGCTCCAGAGGCTCAGGACCGTGCTGAGTGACCTCTGCCCTTTGCCATTAAGGGTAGGAGTGATGGCAAATGGCGGGAAGCAGACAAGTCAGCCCAGCAAGTGCCATGCGGATCATCTGACCTTTACCAATTCTTCTATGGAACTCTGGCATATCCCAACCCTCACCACGAGAGAGAGAGAGAGAGAGAGAGAGAGAGAGAGAGAGAGAGAGAGAG
>NW_021620769.1:4760768-4777444 GCF_004785775.1 Grammomys surdaster | reverse complement strand
AGAGAGAGAGAGAGAGAGAGAGAGAGAGAGAGAGAGAGAGAGAGAGAAGAGCTCCATACAAAGACTGCACATATATATAGAAGGGGCACCATTGTCATCCCTGGGAGGGACCTTGATACAGAATGTTTTACTGCACTGCCCATATTCAGGACCTTCCAATCTACCCAAAGCCCACGCTAAGGAAATGGAGGGACATTGTGGAAATCATACAACTTTAACAATAACCAATTAATGTAGGCAGATGGTGGACACACTTCTGACTTTCTTAAGAACATTTAGAGGAGTTATTTCTGTAGCCTGTGAAGGCATCACTGGTGGCAGGAGCTAGCCACCATCACTTAGAGTGTGTCTAATGAAGTCTGAGATAGAGAAGCAGGGTGCTGACATTTGATTTTGTCATTTTCCTATTAAGGTGTCAAGCATGCCTTTTCAGACCAGGCTTTAAGGGTTTCAGAGGACACTTTCTCAGCCCTTACCCCTGAATTGCTGACACCTTCTGTCTGAGTACATCTCTGTGCTGCATCTCGATCCACTGCTGGCTTCGTGGAAGGAAGGCCAGGTATGCTGTCCTCTACAGAGAGTATTTGAGTGAAATGTGGACCCTGTTTGTGTTTACTAAAAGGGTAGAGTTGAGATTAAATTACCTAATTTATAAACTGAGGCCCCAGGGAATAGACTCAGCTGTGTGACCCTCACAGCATCTGGAGCCAAAGTCAGTTTAGAATTCTTGGGAAATTGTTTTCCTGTTAGAAAAAAAGAGTTCTGGGAAATACTACAGCTTCAAGGAAAAGAAAAGTGTTCAGTGGAAGGAATTTCTGAAAGAAGCTAGGTAAGTTCTGAAGGTTTCACCAATGAATTCTATGGTGGCTTTGTTATTAGGTATGTTTCCAAACACCTGTGGGGAAAGAAGTTTATTTAAAGAATTTATTTAAAAAATAATGTAAGGCACAGAATTGAGATTAACAATGGGAAACAAGAAATAGAATAAATGTAGCTTAGAGTTGTGACTAAATGAATTTTAAAGGAAAATTAATCTCCAAAATATATAAGTACCTGACAGGCAGAGAGAACAGGTAAGTTGGATTTGCTGACAGAGGGCCAAGATGAAACAATTAATTTAGGAGGAAAATATTCTGAGAATAAGTCCTCAAGGATAAACTGGCAAGCTCCAACTTAATGTTAATGGTACAGAAGACCTGCTATCAAGAGGCATGAATGACTCAGAACATACCTTTACCGCCCCTTTTTCTACTAAGGAAGAAGCATCAAGAACAGGAGGTGGCTTTGAGGCTGACATCTGAGAAGGAGCACACGGTCCGTATGCCCCTACTTTCTGCTAGCACTAAGTGTTGCGATTTGTACATATGTTCACAATTCCTGAGACATGAAATGCTCCATTCAAGGAGGTGTTATAAACTTCCAAGTAAGAAAGTGCTATAACATAAAATAACAAGTGCACACTTTTAAAATTGTGTGTCTACATTCATAATCACATATTTCTGATAAAATATAGGCAGTGGTTTTCAACTTAATAAATGGAATACTTCTTTAAATACCAAGGGTAGCATACAAACTACTGAAATAAAGCACTTGAAAAATCATAGGGATTAATCCAGAAATATATCTCATCTCCTAAGACTAGAGTAAACTACAGACTACTGTTTATTATCTATCTATCTATCTATCTATCTATCTATCTATCTATCTATCTATCATCTATCTATCTGTGTGTGCATTCATATGTATGTATATGTGTATAAACTATGGCACATTTGCGTATATGTGTGCATATGTGTACATACCACACATGTGGAGGTCAGAGGATAAGTTGGAGTTGGTTCTCTCCTTCTACCTTTTAGGTCTCTGGGGTCATACTCAGGTCACCAGGCTTCATGGCAGATACTTACCTGCTAAACCACATTCATGACCCAGATTATTCTTTTCTGAGCTTCTAATATGTTCCCTGTGTCTGATTTTGCAATTAAAGTATTGTGTTTTGCTTAGAATTCCATCTAAGCATTTATCTCTTCTCTTTAGTCTATCGCTAAGTAACGTGTTAATAATTTATTTTCATAATCTTATGTGGATGAAATAATAGAATAAGGAACTAAAAATCGGAGTGTAAAATCCATCTTTATCAATGATGTCCTTCTCAATGTGGTCAGGTCGAAGCTACATGAAACACAACATTATACAATATTTAAGGACATTCAATAAAATAGTATGCAGGGAGTGCTTCTGTTGGAAGGAACCTTGGGATTCTCCTGCCCTCAGTATTTTGTCTTACCAGCTCAGTCCCACTCAGTAAGAGCTGACTGACTTCAGATTGACACTGGAATGACCCAACCCTGGGAAATGGAACAGTTAATACGGAGGCTCCGGAAGTTCACATTCGATATGCTCAAGCTGATGTTTAAGTACTTGACTACATAGTCTTTGATTCTGAATTCTATTAAGAGGGTTTCATCAAGTAAGGAAAAATACGTTTTATATTTCATTTTTCTTTGCATACTAATATATTTTATTGAAATGTTTACATTAAATTTTTTCTGTTTTCTTTTTTTATTCACTTTACATCCTACTCACTCGCCCCTTCCTTGTCATCCCCTCCCACAATCCTTTCCCCGTTCCCCTCTTCTTCTCTGAGTGATTGGGTCCCCCCGGGTATCCCTCTACTCTTGTACACTGAGTCTCTGCAGGGCTAGGTGCATCCTCTCCCACTGAGGCCAGACAGGCAGCCCAGCTAGAAGAACATATCCCACATACAGGCAACAGCTTTTGCGTTAGCCCCTGTTTTAGTTCTTCAGTACCCACATGACAACCAAGCCGCACATCTGCTAGATATGTGGAGGGAAACCATACAATGGAAAAAAGAAAGCATCTTCAACAAATGGTGCTGGTTTAACTGGATGTCTGCATGTAAGAGAATGCAAGTAGATCCATATTTATCACCCTGCACAAAACTCAAGTCCAAGTGGACCAAAGGCCTCAATGTAGAACCAGATACATTAAATATAATAGAACAGAAAGTAGGGAACAGCCTTGAACTTATTGGTACAGGTGTCCCTGAACAAAACTCCAGTGGCTCAGGCCCTAAGACCAACAATGGATAAATGGGACCTCATGAAACTGAAAAAGATTCTGTAAGGCAAAAGACACTCTCCTTTATAAAGGTTACAATAAAAGTCAAAGGACAGATCTTGGGTATATTTGTTACCAGATTCTGACTGAAAGTTGAGAGAGGATTGAACCGGACTTGGAAAGGAAGACATCCCTGACTGCTGCGCCTTACCCTCTGTTGTGTGAACTGCTACTCACTACTGGCTTGTGGTTTCAACACTCCAATGTCAGCTTGCGCTTGATTTTCAGACTGCTGAGCCTCATTGCACCTGTGCCTTCCTTGAGAGTGATTCAAATGACCTCAGGTGAATTGAAGATACCTGGAACACTAAGGAGAGATAAGGAGAGGAAAGCAGGACAGGGAAGTCAGCTAAGTCACTTGTCACAGAGGAAGTGATAAAGAGATCGTATTCCTTACTGCTGCACTATGTCACTTTACATAAGGACATGAGATGCGGAGTCTATATGACGCCATGACAGAGAGAGCTGGCTGCAGTAGCACAGTTTGCCTCTTCCAGTTCTGAAGTAGCTGTGAGCATGAACATGTTTTAAAAGATACCTTAGGTTGGGAATGTTATCCCTGTTACTTGAAGACACATTTCTTTGGAGATCAACTGACACCGGGGAAAATCATTGCCATCCTCTGTTTGTTTAAAAATAATGAGGTTTTAAGGTAAAGACAAAGTGAAAAAAGTTGTTTTTCTACATTACTTTTAATATATTTTAAAATGTATTTATTGTTATGTGTGTGCATATTTTACTGGCAGGTGTGTAAATGCTTGTGTGTGCCTATGTGACCCCCAGAGGCCAGAAGTGGTTGTCAGATCCTTTGAGATTGGAGTTACAGATGGTGGTAAGTTGTCATGTGGGTGCTGAGAACTGAACCTGGGTCCTCTGTAAAAGTAATATATGTTCTTAAGTGCTGATACTCCTCTCCAGTCCCTGTAGTGTTTATATTTTTAAAGAAGAAATGTGAAAGAGGAACTATACCACATTTTCTAGGTTTCTCTTCTATTACAAGGCATGCTGTATGGAATCTGCAGTACTTTGTGTCACAGAGAAAGTTGAGATTGGATGGACCATTGCGTTTCTCTGTTCCCACTTTCTCCCACAGAGCTTAGAACTGACTCATGTCTTGCCACTGTCTAGATAATTTCCCTATGTATCTTATGCTCAGAATTAATCTTTAAGAATACCTTGAAGCAGGTGGGAGTCTCAGGAACGTTAATGCCAGGAAAGAAAAACAATGCACTGTAAGCAGCATCTTCATCACCAACAGTCATTCCCAAGGTCATGGACCCCTTGGTGGCTCAGGTCTCTTCAGAGAGCTCACCGCCAAGCTCTGTACAAGCTAGATCCTCTCAGTCACTCAGTATGTTCTGCCAGCTGGCTGGCTTGCACTCTTGGCTAAGCAGGCTCTCCTAGAAGTAGAACATTGCATCAGCAGAAGGAAGAAAATCTTCTCCTTGCGTTTCCCTGCCAAGCTCTCAGGGGACTTGGTTCCATGTGATGCAAGTCAAAGATCAAGTAAGGGAAAGTGCACTTAATCAATTACTTGTGCTGTTCCCTGACCCCCACCCCAGGGTCAAGGACGGAATCCAAGGGGTGTGCATGTTGAGAAACTGATTTACAACTGAGCTACATACAAGACTCTGCAATTTCTGATATTTATCTCTAAGTATGAGCGGGCGTATGGTAACCAATAATGATTTATACTAATGCACATTCCTCTGAATTCTAGAACATTCTCCAAGTGATGCTCTATCAATCTTCCATGCAGCCTTTGACACAAATAGGAAAATGAATGTGCTTTCTAAGACTCATAAACATCATGAATGCACTTAATAAACTCAATGTTATTGAAATTGTACTGGTGACTCCTCAGCTCTGGCAAAACCAGAGAAATGAGTTCACACTGAGGCAAGCAGAATGCAGATGAAAGAACGTTAATGCATGTATACTTCCTACCTGGTGCCGCCTAAACACACACACACACACACACACACACACACACACACACACACACACACAGTTATATAGGTTATATATCTGAAATATATAACACAGAATATAAAGTATATTACTCATAGGTATGAGTAAATTTTATTTCCATCAAAAATTCTCTTTACGTTAAAAATTCTTATAAAAGAGAGGAACACACCATATATTATTATAAATTTAAAATGGACCTACAGTACAAAAGATACTATGAAAATCCCTCCCAAGACCACTCATTTTCACTCCCTAGAAGTAATAACAAAGTGTTAACACTTTGTATATACTTCCAAACATCATTCCTACATCCAGATGTATTTACATCATATAAATGTCTCTGTATCATTGTGCAGCACTTTTATATTATGTAGTGAGACAGGCTGAGGTAAATAAAAATACATACCAAATTCATGATTTTTAACTGCTATATATTGTTTTTAGCTGTAAAAGTTGTTGATTCATCCCACATTGATGATGTTTTTATGGTTTCCAATTATTTTCTTATTGTGAACAGTGCCACAATAAATATTCCCGTGAGTAGGAATGTCATGATACATATTCTTGCAGAACTGTTCACAGTAAGCATGCATTTACTACAAATCCCTTAGGGAAGAATTACTTTTTAGGTGGCATTTTCACGTGTTAGTTATTTATGCATAACAGCTTTTAACAATCATGTATTCATAGGGTGACCTATGGCTTTCAGCCTTAGTTACACTGAATAGCTTGTCTTTTATGTTTGAGACCATAGACAACATTAGCAGTAGCCCTAAGCTGCCCACTAGTTTAATGAGGGTGCATTGGAAGCTCTTCTTGAGTGTGTTCATGAGGTGAGACACAGGTTATGGAGAGGAAGTGAAAACATGTAAACGTTCTGTCTTTCGTCAAGTCTGCTACTTCTTTGATTGGGAAAAGCAGCTACATGGTAAGTCTAGACTGGTGGGAAAACAGTGGCTAAGTGTGAATTAGGATAACCTGTGCTATCAATAGTCGTCTATATCTTAGAGAGACTAAGGAGATGGCCCGGTGGGAAATGTGTCATGAAGTGGGAAAAGCACAAGTATGAAGACCTGAGTTCAGATCCCAGAATCCCTGTCAAATCAGGGCATGTTGGGATATGCCTATGTACTGGCTTATTTAAGGTCAACTTGACACAAGCTAGAATCATCAGAAAGGAGGGAGCCTAAGTTGAGAAAATGACTCCGTAAGATCTGGCTGTAAGGAATTTTCTTAGTGATCAATGTGTAAGGGCCTAGCCCTGGTCTAGTGGTCCTGGATTCTAAGAGCATAGCCCATTATTACTGCTGTGACCTTTGTCCCATCCTTCTTATTTTTGCCATTATGTTCTAAGATTATTGGCCAACTTCATTATGTTTATCTTTTTAAGATTGTATAATTTTTCTCAACTATTCATAGCACTTGGATTCTTTTTATAACTTTAATTAAAGCAACTTTAGTAGTTCTCTCTCTCTCTCTCTCTCTCTCTCTCTCTCTCTCTGTGTGTGTGTGTGTGTGTGTATGTGTGTGTTAACAACTTGGTGGGAATCAAGTTTGCTGTATGGCTTTTTGTAAAGCAGCTACTACATCTCAAGCTCTTCTTTGCTAGGTAACTTTGTTATCAAGCCAGTTTTGGGGTGTGCTATATTTTCTAACCTTATTCATATTTTGTGATTCCTGTCTAGTGATTTTGTTTAGGAATGGTAAGGATACAATTTTGGGGCTTCATATTATATTTGCCCGTATTTGTCCATATCTCTCTCCTCTAATTGAATGCTGCTATTGAGAACTTTGAGAGAGATAATCTTATCCCTCATTTGTTCATTTCAATGGTTTAGGGCTTTGAAGGTAGAAGGAATACAGAAGCAAATAATAATGTATACACAAATATTTCTCCTTGGGTTTGAATTTGGTGGGAGGCCATCACTAACCCATACAGAGTCCGTGGATGTGGGTGATCCTATCCTCAACAGTCCTTCTCTCTCATAGCTCCTTTTGTACTTTTATGTTCCATAGTGTGTAATATATATATATGTATATGTATATGTATATGTATATGTATATGTATATGTATATATGTGTGTGTGTATGTAAGTATGTATATATGCATATATGCATATATGTATATGTGTGTGTGTTTGTGTGTGTGTGTAGAGATATAACAAATTTAAATCAAGATTTTATATGTAAGGGAAAATTTGCTATATGTTTTCCTTCAAGTATTTTCTGTAGGGCTGAGTTTGTACAGAGATAATTGGTTTTTTTTATTATTTAATTTTTTTTGAACATGAAATGCTTTTTAATAGCATGTTTTACAAGGGGAGGGGGTAAGAGGGGTCAGGTGGTGGAAAAGTACAGAATCTTCTTGGCCTGTGCCTTGAAACATGTCATGGTCTATACAGTACACAGCCTTGAATTATGATCTATCTGCTATTCTTCAGAAGATATGGTACACTGCTTGAGTTATGGTCTCCCTGCTATTCTTCAGAAGATATGGTACACTGCTTTGAGTCTATCTGCAGTTGCCAAGCAGGATCTTGCAGTTGCCAAGCTTCAGGGGACACTGTGCAGGTGGGGAAAGGTAGGGGGTGAGGGTAAGGGCGAGGGTCCTGGCTTCTGGCATCTCCCCCTTCTCTGTTTAGTTAGAGAAGGCGTCTTATGATCAATCCCAACTATGTGAGTTTTGAATTTGGATGTCTAGTTATAAGGGGGTCTTAGACAAGTTCACAACCACAAAACATTGATGTGAGACGAGTCACATTGATGGTTGGAGGCTTTAGGCTGTCGACGATGGGCAACGTCAAGGGACCCCGAGGCGGGTGAAAGGAGGGTGAGAGCCCTGTCTTAGGCCATGTTTAAATTTTATTTTGGTTTGTAGTATCTTGATTGAGAGTTTTGCAGGGTATAGTAATCTAGGGTGGCATCTGAGCTTTCTTAGAGGCTGTAAGGCATCTGTCCAGGCCCTTCTAGCCTTCAGAGTCTCTGGTGAGAAGTCAGGTGTAATTCTGATAGATCTGCTTCTGTATGTTTCTTGGCCTTTTCCCCTTGCAGCTTTTAATATCCTTTGTTCATTCTATAGATTCTGTGTTTTTATTATTATGTAGAAGGAAGATTTCTTTTTTTGTCAAATCTAATTGGTGTTCTGTAAGCTTCTTGTATGCTTATAGGTATCTCTTTCTTTTACGTTGGGAATTTTTTTTCTATTATTTTGTTGAAAGTATTTTCTGGTCCTTGGAGTTGGGTCTCTTCACCTTCTATTTCTATTATTCTTTTCATTTAGTTCTTTTCATGTTACCCTAGATCCTGGATGTTTTGTGTCAGGAATATTTTAGATCTAACATTTTCTTTGACTGATGTATCAATTTCTTCTATTGTATTTTCTGCTCCTGAGATTCTGTCTTCCATCTCCTGTATTCTGTTGGTGATGCTTGGGTCTGTTGTTCATGTTCTCTTTCCTTGGGTTTTCATCTCCAGGATTCCCTCAGATTATGTTTTCTTTATTGCTTCTATTTCAATTTTCAGGTCTTGAACAGTTTTATTTATTCCTTCACCTGTTTGATTGATTGTATTTTTAAAAATTTCTTTGAGGGACTTATTCATTTCTGCCTTAAGAGCATCAATCATATTAGAAGGTTGGATTTAAAGTCATTTTCTTGTTCTTCGGTTGTGTTAGGATATCCAGGGCTTGCTGTGGTAAGATAGCTTTGCTCTAAACATGTCATGCTGCCCTGGCTCTTATTGTTTGTGTCCTTATGGTGGGCTTTAGCCATCTTGTTGTCCCTGTATATTCCTGCTGTGGCAGGTATCTGGAAGGAAGGCCTAATCTGGATGTTCCCCATGCAGCAGGCCTATGGTGGACAACCTGGGACTGGATGTTCTTAGTGTAGCACTCCTGGATGTTTCTTTTGCAGCAGGCCTGATGGAGGCTGGCAGAGCAGTGGCCAGGCAATGGAGCTCTGGATGCAGCCTGCAGCCAACTCAGAAAATGTGCTATTTGTCTTTTTTTGTTTATTATTTGATGACTTCTAATTCTATTTTCTTGCAAATGTCATAATTTCACTTTTCTTTATAGTTGAATATATATATATTTGCATGTGTGTGCATGTGTGTATGATATTGTATTTATATTTATGTCTTCATCTGTTGATGGATGTCTAGGCTAGTTCCATATCTTGGCTGCTGTTAATAAAGCAGCAGTAAAGTTGGATGTGCAAAAATCTCTGTGCTATGTTGACTTACAATTCTCTGGGTATGTATACAAATGTATATTTGGAATATCTATCAATGGATACACACACACACAAACACACACACGTATGATTATATGGTAGTTCTAACTTCAATTTTTGAGGAACATCCATACAGATTTACACAACAATTTTAGCAGTTTACAACCCACCAGCTCTGTGTTAGACCTGGGAGGACTGCCTTTCGATTCATTAGCCTGTTTATTGGCTAGAAGATTTGTTTTTTATTGTTTATGTTTTGGAGTTTGGTGCATTCATCTCTTGTTGGCTGTATAGTTGGTAAGGATGTCTTTCCACTCTAGTCTGTATTTTCTGTACTGAAGCTTTTTAATTTTACGCGATCCAACTCGCTAGTTACAGCGTTTATTTCCTGCTCTACTGGACTAATTTTCAGAAAGTCCTTGTACATGCCTACATTTTGAAGTGTTTATTAAGCAGTTTCAAAGCTTCAAGTTGTACATTAATGCCTTTAATCTGCTTTGAGTTGGTTCTTGTGCAATGTGAGAATTATAGATCTAGTTTCATTCTCTTAGAGTGGATACATATTTGTCCCAGAACCATTTGATAAAGAGGCCTTTTACCAATGTATGTTTTCACATCTGTGTCAAAAATTATGTGACTTTAGCTGTGTGGGTTTATTTCTGGGTCTTCTCTATTCTATTCCATTGGTCTACAAGAGTGTTTTTTTGTACCATGCCATGTTGTTTTTGTTACTATGACCCTGTAGTATAATTTGAGATTAAGTATTATCATAGCTCCTGAACTACTCTTTCTGTTTATGACTGGCCTATCTAGTAGGTTATTATTAATTTTTTTAAAATTTCAGATGAATTTAAGGCTATATTTTTAGGTTTCATGAAGAATTTTCATGGTGATAACACTAAATCTATAGACAGCTTTTGGTAATATGGCCGTTTTATAATATTATTTCTGTTATTCCAGTCTTTCCAGCCTCTAGCGTCCTTAATGTCCTCCCATAGTGTTTTAGAATTTTCTTTGTAGTGGCCTTGTGCCTCTTTGCTTCAATTTCTTTATAGACTGTGACAAATGGAAGTCCTTTTACTGTTGTCCCATCTGCCAGAGGAGGCACTGCCTTACAGAAATCCACAATGGATTTGGGGCTTGTAGGGCTGTGGGCTTGTCTGATAGAGAGGACCTGCAGTGTCTTTCCACTGGGCTCTCTGCCTTATCTGTGACTATGACTCCTGCTTCCCTTCCCTGAACTGGGAAGCCACCCAAATGGAGCTCTTTTCAGTGTCATCCTTTCTGCTATAACTCGCCTGTCACTGCCTTCATTCATTCCTGAGGCCCTGCCCCCGCCTCCAGCCCTCTTTCTCTGCAATGGAGTAACAGAGTCTACTTTTTCTTATCCCAACCCTTCTCCTTCTCTTGGCACACCGAGGCAGCATCTAGTTTGCCTTCTTACCCAGAAATCCAACTCATATGTGATACACTTTTTAAAAGCGTTTTTGATATTTGGTTAGACAACACAGCTTAAGACAGGTTTCAGTTGGATTCCCAGATCACAATGGCATTTTTGGAATTTCGTGTGACCAAGCCTTCTAAAAGTGAATTTTAAGATATAGTGAATAGACTTTTTTTTTCCCATTCAGGCAGTGTATTTAATAGAAAGCAGGTGTACTCAGGGTACTATGACTGTGGACAATAGACAATTTGGATATGTGTATTGGTTATTCATTACTGTAATGATGAAAGCTTCAATTGAAATGTTGTCATTTGTCACTCATGGAACTCCTTTCAGCTGATGCAGTTATGGGAGATTTCAATGAACTCAAGTCATCCATGCCTGAAGAAGTCTGGCAAGCTACTGACTGGTATACACAGTCAGTATACTGAATTGTATACACAGTAGGACAACCGGGCTCAATAACCACTATTTGGTTCCAAACCTGTGATGTGTGTGTGAATGTATAGAGAATGGTGTTCTGTGTACCCCAAACAATACAGAGGAATGCTGAGAGCAATTTTTTTTATTGGTTATTTTATTTATTTACATTTCAAATGTTATTCTCCTTCCCAATTTCCCTTCTGCAACCCCCTATCTCCTCCTCCCCCTGCTTCTATGAGTGTGGGTGCTCTCTCACCCCCACCTACCCACTGCCCCCTCACCGCCCTGGCATTCCCCTACACTGGAACATCGAGCCTTCACAGGACTAAGGGCCTCCCCTCCCATTGAAGCCAGATAAGGCTATCCTCTGCTATGTATGGAGCTGGAGCCATGGGTCTCTCCACGTGTGTTTTTTGGTTGATGGTTTAGTGCCTGGGAGCTCTCGGGGGTCTGGTTGGTTGATATTGTTGTTCTTCCTATGGGGTTGCAAACCCCTTCAGTTCCTTCATTCCTTTCTCTAACTGCTTCATTGGGATCCCTGTGCTCAGTCCAATGGTTGGCTGCAAATATCTGCAAATATCTGCATTTATATTGTTCAGGCTCTAGCAAGCCTCTCAGGAGACAGCTATATCATGCTCCTGTCAACAAGTACTTCTTGATATTAGAAATGGTGTCTAGGTTTGGTTTTGGTTTCTGCAGATGGAAGGGATCCCTAGGTGGAGCAGTCTCTGGATAGCCTTTCCTTGAGTCTCTGCTCCATTGTTTGTCCCTGTATTTCCTTCAGACAGGAGCAATTCTAGGTAAAAATTTTGGAGATGGGTGGGTGGCCACATTCCACAACCAGGGGCCATGCCTAACCTCTGGATATGGTCTCTATAGGTTCTCTCTCTCTCCTTTGTTGGGTATTTCAGCTAATGTCATCCCCGTTGGGTCCTGGGAGCCTCTTGCTTTTCTGGCATTTTTGACTTTCTGATAGCTAACCTCAGTTCCCCATCCTCCACTGCTACACACCTCTGTTCAATTTCCCAACCCTCTGTGCTTCTCCCTGTTTCCTCCTACACCTGATTCTGACCCCTTCTCCCCTCTCCCTCCTCTGTCCCTCCCAAGTCCCTCCCTCCCACTACCTCCTGTGATTATTTTGTTCCCCTTAAAAATAGGTAAAGTTTACATTATGATAAACAAGTTATAGAAGAATTTCATAAGTCTGTAGAAAACGAGTATGGATATATTCTCCAGAGAGAAACATGCTCTAAGATAACTGACTCAGGTGGATATCCATGTTGACATAGGACTTTAAAATATAGCGAATGGCCGTGAATGATGGTCAGTGCTTAGGGACCACTGCTAAGTAATTCTCCAAAATCATGCCCTGACATGCACCTTTTCACCTGCTTATTTTCATATGTGTTTATATACTACAGGGATTGAACCCAGCCATTGCTCCAGTGAACTACGTCCCCAGTCTTGTCTGTTTGAATCAGGTTCTCCCCCCTTGCAGCCCAGACCACACTTGAGCTTTTAATCCTCTTGTACCAATCTCCCCAGTAGCTCTGATTATGCTCTTGGCCAACATGCCTGTCAGAATCTTTTCTTTTACTTTTCTCTACTATTTTAAATGGTCAACATTTTTTTTTCATGATTTGCTAGGCTCTGTGTTTCATCTTTTGAATAAACTATGTAAAAACCTTCACATCACCCTAACATGTTCTATGCAGCTTTGGAAACGTGGTTACGTAAAGTGATTTTTATAAGGTTGATTCAGTTCATTGGCATTTGGGTTACATAGAAAACTCTGAAACTTAGTAAAGTTTTATAGATCCACATTTGTGAGACATAAAAATATCTGATCTCTGTTATATTTTTTGAGCACCAGAGATGTGCTATTGACCTAGCAGTGTCTGATCTAGTTCTTCAATGGGTCTTGACTGACTTCTGTTGTATTTCACATGGCCATAGTCACAAAGCTGGACACACAGGATTATCAATCACTGTGATGTGCATTTAAGTGTGTGTGTGTGTATGTGTGTGTGTGTGATATGGGTTTAACTCAAAACTTTGACCATGTGGGGCAAACACTATCACTGAGCTACATCCTCAGCCCAATATCTTACCCTTTAACACATCTTTTGCATGTCTGTTTTGGATTTTTGATTCATGGTCTTGCTGTGTTCCTTAGGGGTGGCTTCTGGTTCTGTGTCCTCCTGCCTCTGCATCCAGACTGTTGGGATTATAGGCGTATGGCACAATGTCTGGTGATATATTATGTATGACTAAATACAAATATTTTTCAAACTCTGTATGTCTATTAAATATTCTATCTATCTATCTATCTATCTATCTATCTATCTATCTATCTATCTATTTGAGTAATTATAGTTACCTACTTTATTATGTAAAGTGGTTCAAATTTCCTTTTAAAAATATAAATAAATGTTTTTGACAAAAGAATAATACTTATACAGTACAGATAAAGATATACATGTAAGGATGATAAGGAAAGAAAACACGGTGACAGATTAAGGTCAATGTAAGTTGACTTGTCAGGAAATACTGCACGAGAAGCTAGTATTTAAGTAGATGCCTAAGTAGGGCTTGCATATACTTGGGACTGGAGCTTCCACACATGAAAACATCAAGTGTAAAGGCCCCCTGAAGAGTATGTGACAGGGACACGTGAAAAGAACAGAGCAAAAGGAAGGCTGGTAGATGAGATCAGCAGGAGAAGCGAGGGCCAGATGTGGTGGGACCTTGTGGGTCAACTTAAGATGCTGGTGATGCTTGGATGAAGATGATCTGGCTGCAGCTTCACAACTTAGTGACTTAATATAGACATTCTGGTTCCTTACTGGAGCCTTTTTGTTTTTCCATCATGGATCTCAGGATGTTTAGGCACTCTCTTCTCATCGTCATTGACAACCACGGATTCCAGTGCAGAGAACAAGGTAGACTTCTGTGACTCACGGCTAATGCTTGGAGTTCTTTTCAAAGCTTCAGAGTGCTGAGAGAATCCTATCTAAAAGAGGAAATAATTTAAATTTTTACTCAGTCCTTTCACTTAAATAATTTGCCTGTATTTGGGAGAATGAAGATTATTGTCCATTAGTTAAATGAGAACTTCTTACTCACTTGAACCTCAGAAGCCTCCTGTGGAGAAGTGGTGACCTACACACTGGCTGCTTTCTGACTTTGAACTGATTTTCACTGTTCGGCTGAGATTTGATCATTAGGATGATATGTAAAAGTAAGAGTAAAATACAAAGTTACATTGATGTGCTGGCTGGCCTTTTAAGGGATCAAGTGGCTGGTGGTGGGACAACCTGTTTGTACTTTAAAAGGAGAAGAAAAAAGAGGCTGAGGCACAAACTCTAGGTTGCCAAGGAAACTGTTCTCTATTGAATAGAGGAGAAACGTGAACTCTCTACTCCTGTTGACTCACTACAGGTCACCACAGGTTCATACTGATGGCCTCAAATAAATACTTTGACCACAGTAGTGACTGCTGTCCTTTGTGCAGAGGGAACTTTCTACTACATTAAAATTCAGTGGTTACTGATTCCTTTCTTCTAGAGTGTCGTCATGCCCCATAGCCTTTAATATTATCAGGACCTTCTTCCTCTGTCGTCTCACTGCCTAAGACTCCTAGGACCATGTTGACTCGGATTAGTGCAGTTCAAAGCAAGTGACAGGGCTGCAGAGAAAGCTCAGGGGATAAAATACTGATCATGAAGGCTGGATTCGGGATCTCCAGAAACCATATAACACAGCAATGTGCTTGTAATCCCATTGCATGAAGGAAAGAGACAGGAGTCTCTGGGTCAAGCTGGCCAACAGGGCTTGCCAAAATGGAAAGCTCCAAATTTAGCTCAACTTTAGTGACTTATATTAATATATGAAGAAGACAGCAATCAAGGAAGGCATCAAATCTCACATGAACTTATGTGTATCTATGCACATACTCATGCCCACACATATGCCAAAATGTATGCACATAGACATACAGAACACACAAACATATACCCACAAAGAGAGCATGTAATTATATTTTATTCTTCTGGGTTTTGAGCAGCTCTTGGCTTTAGAGATACTACAAAGGGCAAGAGACAGCCCTTCCCTGATTAATTGCTTTACAATCTCCAGAGAGCCTGGCTTGTTGTTCCTGTGGAATTAAGAAGATCACTTGGCTGGGCAGACAGTAGACATAAGAAGACCAGCAGTCTCAACTAACTTGGATCACCAGGAATCTCTTAGACAATGAGCTACCAACCAGGCAGCAGACACCAGCTGATATGAGGTACCCAACACATATAGAGCAGAGGACTGCCAGATCTGGACTCTCATCTAACCCTTGAGAGACTTGGGGCCCCAGGGAGTGGGGAGATCCTGTGGGAAGAGGGTGATGGGAATATCCTCTTAGAGATTTGGGGAATAGGTGTGGGATGTGGAACAGTTGGAGAGTGGACTGGGAGGGGATAAAGTCTGGACTATAAAAAAAGATTAAAGAATAAAATGAATGAATAAATAAATAAATAAAATATCTCCCATACAATGATAAATAATGAAAAAATAAAAGAAAGATGATCGCCTGCTTAATACCTAGCTCAGTGGTAAATACTTAGCTAGTACGTGTGAGGCCTTGCCTTCAATTCATAATACTACCCAAACCCCCAAATACCCAAATCAAGGAAAGCATTTTCTTGAAGATTGCATATTCTAAGTATCCTACATTAGACTTGAACTGAGCAACAGTAACAAGCGGCAGATATCTTCTCAAGTGGTTGTCTATTACTTTTCCTAATATAGCCCACTAAGAAGGCACTGAGAGACAGGCAACCACGCTCTGGTTGTTTCTCTACACGCTGCTTCCATCCTGTGTTGATTTAGCCATGGAAGTTTAGACAGCTATCTTTGGAGGGCCTTGTAGGCTTGCAAAACACTGAGATTATTGTTTTAACAACAGAAGAGAGTCTCAGGGAACAGTGTAAAAAGTGCTCTTTAATATTTATCTGGCATCTTGTGCAATGCTGATTTAGATACTCAGTAAATATTCAAAGACTGGTTGATTCTATGGCAACAATACTATAATATCATTAAGCATGAATGTTCACTGGGGAAGGAGGTAAAATTAATAGAAAAAGGCAAATACTGAGTATAAGAAAGTCTATGTGTAGAAGTGTAAGAATCTCTTAAATAATATGTAGAGACATCACCTATCAATAAATGTGTGATGGACAATGATCTGAGGCAGGATTAGAAAATGGGACATCCGCCGGGCAGTGGTGGCGCACTCCTTTAATCCCAGCACTTGGGAGGCAGAGGCAGGCGGATTTCTGAGTTCGAGGCCGGCCTGGTCTACAGAGTGAGTTCCAGGACAGCCAGGGCTACACTGAGAAACCCTGTCTCGAAAAATCAAAAAAAAAAAAAAAAAGAAAATGGGACATCCAGTGTGTGTGTGTGCGTAATATATATAT
>NW_021620769.1:4753479-4760368 GCF_004785775.1 Grammomys surdaster | reverse complement strand
TTAGAAATCTTCAAGAAAATGCTTTTCTTGATTTGGGTATTTGGGTATGTGGGTAGTATTATGAATTGAAGGCAAGGCCTCACATGTACTAGCTAAGTATTTACCACTGAGCTACGTGTTCAGCAGGCGATCATCTTTCTTTTATTTTTTCATTATTTATCATTGTATGGGAGATATTTTATTTATTTATTTATTTATTTATTTATTTATTCATTCATTTTATTCTTTAATCTTTTTTTATAGTCCAGACTTTATCCCCTCCCAGTTCACTCTCCAACTGTTCCACATCCCACACCTATTCCCCAAATCTCTAAGAGGATATTCCCATCACCCTCTTCCCACAGGATCTCCCCACTCCCTGGGGCCCCAAGTCTCTCAAGGGTTAGATGAGAGTCCAGACCTGGCAGTCCTCTGCTCTATATGTGTTGGGTACCTCATATCAGCTGGTGTCTGCTGCCTGGTTGGTGGCTCATTGTCTAAGAGATTGCCGGGGATCCAAGTTAGTTGAGACTGCTGGTCTTCTTGTGTCTACTGTCTGCCCAGCCAAGTGATCTTCTATAATATATATTTTATATATATATATATATATATATATATATATGAATATTCTGGGAAAAAGTCAAGAGCAGGAGATTTCGCCCTGCACTTAGAGGAGATGGATGAATGAAATCGGGGTGGTAACTAGCCATGTGGCTGACATAGACTAGAATAAATGGGTTATATAAATTATGAGCTAGTCAGGGAATGAGCCAAAGCTTATGGTCTAGGCATTTATTCATAAATAATGAAGTGCCAGAGTCATTATTAACAAAGAGGTCTGGTAGAAAAGCTCATGGCTACATAGAAGTGTTAAGTAAATGCTGTTTTCTTTAAGGACCAATGTGAAGCTCCCAAACACTCAGGACTCCTAGGTATGCCATGAACATGAAGAGCTGGGACATTCATTATGCTATTGATCATCAAGAGCTTTGGCTTTCCTGGTAGGATTGTTTCTCATTGATCATTTTACCCCTTGGAAGTTGTGCTTGTAGATGATACTAGTATTCCTCCCAGGCAAAGAACAACATCTTCAAACGGAGGGTTGTATCTGTGCTGATCACTTAATTCTCTTTAGGTTCGAAGAGTGCTGGGTTCCAACGTTAGCAGTGTGGGGCGTTGTGTTTGCATCTCTACCTGCTTCCATCTCTGTCGTCTTATCACAGTGATCTATCACCTCCCCCCAACAGTTTCCCTATGACCAACAGCTCTCTGGATGTCCCAGAAACCATGCCTACTTGTTCTAGGTCTTCACAAATATTTTCAATTAGGCTGTCCATCATAGTTACATTAAATTAAAACCAAAGACAAATCTGAGATCTCCTAGAGTATAATGCCATTGAGAGTGCTGTAAATGTATAAGTTCAAGACCGGCGTGGCCCCCATGAGAAGCAGAAAGGATGGGTCTCTGCTGTTCCATTAAGCTGGGGTGTTGGTAAAGATTATATCCTGTTCATTTTTCTCTTTTCTGGAATTTCAAGTGCATTAACATCTTAGCTAATGTATTATAGCACAAACACAGTAAATGTGTTTTAGATAACTTAAAATCTGAAAGAGGTTGGAAAAAAGGTGTGCTGAGATGAACATCTGCCACATAGCTGAGGCATTAGTGCTGGTGTTTGGGCCTGGAACCAGAAGAGTGATAAGAACTCTGCTTGTCTGGAACATATGTGCAGCAGACTCCCAGTGACGTAATTTAATAGAGCAATGAATTTCTCACTTAGAACACATCTGTCTAGTGGTAAGTTGTTGCTATTTTGAGTTAAATGAAGTTTTAGTTTTTGGAGGTCAAGCAAAATAGTGACAATTTCAAATGGATCATCATACGTGTGTGTGTGTGTGCACATGCGTGCACATATAGGTGTTTATGCCCATGTATGAGGCATGTGGAGTCCAGAAGTGGCTGGTGTCTGATGTCTTCCTCTATGGTTTCTACCCTTAGTTTTGTTAAGACACACTCTCTCATTGAATGCTGAGCCACCTGTTTTTTGCTAGATTGGCTAGCCAACAAGCTCTGGGATCTGCTTGCCGCTGTCTCCCCAGCACTGAGATTCTTGGTATGTGCCCCTGCACCTAGCTTTTACATGGGGATCTAAACTCAGGTGCTTGTGCTTTAGAAGAACTTTACCATAATTCATTATAGAGAACACACACACACACATGCACACTCACAGTCATACATGTGCAGACATGCAAGCACACATACACACATATGCAGACACACATGCATGCATTCATGCACATGCATTTACACACACATCCACCCACATGCTCAAATCCATGTGCACATGCACACACACAGAGACACATATGTGTATGGATGCACACACACATGCACACTCACAGAACACACATACACACAGATATATGTGCACACATGTATTCACTCATATACACATAGACATGCCTGGAGATTTGATTTCACAGACATTTATTTGAATAATTTCTTTGAACAGAGCTGAAAGGGGAAGAGGAGAAAGCAGGTGTCGTCTGGGTTAGTTGAGAAACATACACAGGATCAGGAAGTGCTGGAAGTATAGGGAGATAACACCCATTGTGTGGGCATGGGTGAGCCTGGCTCCTCCTGGGAGCAGTAATGTTTATCAGATGTTAGAGGAGGAGGGAGTAATTCAAGGAAGACACTCAAACCCCAGCAACCATCAGCTAGGATGGCAACCTCATTGCCATAGGAGCCAATCTCCAGCTGCTGGGCCTCTGTTCTGGGGGTTACTGCCTATTTATCTCATGAGTGTGTGCACATATTGGATATGGAAAGTCTTGATTTGCCTCTGGTTTAGCAGATCTTCCTTTAGTCTATGTAGTAACTTGGAAGCTTTCTATGTGTTAATAGAGATATTTTTAAAACTGCTTTCTTAGAGCTAGAACAATGAGCCCTGAGACTCATTAAGGTTAAGAGCACTTACTGTTCTTTCAGAGGACTCTAGTTGGATTCCCAGCTCCCTCCTAGGGCTCACATAGACCCATAATTCCAGTACCAGGGTATCTGACATCTCTTTCTTATATCCATGGGCACTAAGCGTGCATGATGTGCTGTTGGGGGTTGAGATTGGTCTGATGCTGCTATGTATTCAAATGCTAAATACTGGCACCTTAGCTCTGGTTGTCTCCATGGAGAATCCTCAGGTATATCAGCTTTTTGTTGTGTAAACCTTGCCCCCAAGTTATTTCTGATTGGTGAATAAAGATGCCTACAGCCTATAGCTGGGCAAAAGAGAGAGGACAGAGGGAAGGTTTCTGGGCTTGGTGTCTCAGGCATGTAGAGGTGGAGAAGAGAGGAAGGAAGGAAGGAAGGAAGGAAGGAAGGAAGGAAGGAAGGAGCGTCATCACCATGGAGTGGCATGAATCATGGGCACATGGCCATGAGGTCTGGCATGATGCAGCAGGAGTAGCCCAAACAAAATATATGGCAAGTAGCTTGGAGATTGTGACAGGGAAGCAGGCAAAACAGCATAAAAGGTTGATATATATCAGATCTAATGGTTTAAGGATATAAATCTAATGGTCTCTGTGTCAGTTATTTGGGATATTTAAAGGCAAAAAGTGGGTGAACAAACTCACTATAGTGTGCACAGACATACACGTAGACAAAATAAAAATAAATTTAAAAATAAAAAAATCTTGAAATGTAAATAAATGTAGTGCTTCCTCATGGCATAAATAAACTGGTTCTTATAAATTTGGACAATTCTTAATGCATAGTATTTTAATAATGACATAATAAAGAAATGATTATTGAATTTCATCTAATGAGGTTTGGATGAGGTTTGGATTATGGCAAAACCTAGGGGACCAGGCTTGAAGATACCTCTTAGTGGTTGACAGGTACCAAAGTGCACACGCATATGATGTTATACTTATGATATCAAAGGAGACTGATGTACTGCACAGGTAGAACCTGAGCTCCCACTGAGGCTGCATCCTGTGTCTGGGATATGATCCAGCAACTTCCAGGCAAGGACCAGAGGCAAGTCAAGGCTGTTCATGTACAACGTGTGCACATGCCCAGATGCCCAGGTCCTGATTCTGTTACCTTATAAATATGGCTTGATCGCAACACCAGGTGAGATTTATTACTCCAGTTAAACATCCAAAAGCATATGCTTAAGGTTCAAGGGGCTCATTGATCAGCAACAGCTATGATGTGAAATGTGAATTATTCATATATTATTTAATATTTTATTATAATATTCATTATACTTCACTATATATTACATTATGTTTTATTTTATTATGTTTTATATATAATATTATATGACATTTTATCATACTATTAATTTATGTTATAATGTTATAACAATTAAATATCCACTTTAGATGCACTTTAGAATGCATTCCCTCTATCAGTGAGTTGATGAGTTTATTGGAGCTGCTTTCATGGACATGGGTGATGGTTGCTTACAAAACCCTGCAAGACTCCAAGTCAGTTGTATCACTGAACAGTCCACTCCAGTATGGGTGATGACTTACAGAAGCTGTGTTTCTGCTGCTTCCAGTAGAACATGCAGGAAGTTCAGTAGACTGGAGAATCTTTCCCTGGCCCCAGCAATGGTTACTGCTTTAGTAATCTTGGGGACAGCCTTTTGAATCTTGTAACTCTTGGAGCTTCTGGAGCCTTTTAAATTTCATCAACTTCTCAAATCCTAAGAGCCCCCCCTCCTTTAGGAGGGTACCTTTCCATTAGGAGGAGAGACCTATATCACAGTGGATGGGAAAACCTTTTCCTGCACAGAAGAGCAGGAAATGACATAACACTGTACTGTTTAAGTCAGAAGTTTAATTTCTATAACTGTTAGTGTGTTAATTTAGATGTTCCTTCACGTGAGTGCATACTTAACTAGCATTTAAAAATTTTAAAGCAAAAAAAAATTGGTGTGTTTACATTGGCATAGTTGAATTTAATGAACTGGAAACATAGATGCACTTACCATGGTATGTTTGTTTCTGTAGAGGTTGGTTGATTGTTGAATAATAGTGGATCTTATAAAAGAACCATTCAGTAGGAAACCACTGTGGTGGATCATGAATAGTTAGGATAAAACTAGAACAGATTCTGGTGGAGCTGATTCACTCATGCAAAACTCTCAAAGTCATGGTCCATTTCAATGTCACATGGTTCAATTCATGTCCTGTATTAGAAAATTCTTGTGTCAGAGCAGACACCAGTATATGTTATGTTGCTGTCCCAACTCAAGCTTCTTAGGATTATGGATGCCCTCCCTTGGGATGTAACTTGGACAAGAGGAGTAGATCGAGCGGAGATGTTCATGTACCTTTATACAGAACTAGCCTACAAGCATGTGCCTTAACAAATAAAAATACAGAGTATGGACATCAACTTGAATTTCAGAGATACAGAGAACACCTTCTTCGAGTGTCCTAAATGTTGTGTAGTATGTATTCACAGTAAAGAAAATATGGTTTATGTGCATTTCAAGCAAGCAGATCCTCCTATGTTGTTTCTGGCAGTATTTACATATTTATAATGTGGACAGAGGGTGTTGCCATTTAAAGATACTCAGAGGTTTGCTGTAGATGATTGATAATGTCTGCACAGTTATCGTCGAATGCCCCCTTTCCAAGAATAGAATGTAAAAGAAAGGGGCCGTGTAGTCTGGTTTTCATGAGATATATTTAATTGCTTGACCAAGGCTCCTCCTCTCAAAACTCCATAATTAAGAAGAGAAGGTACCTCGTGGGAAGTACACTGTGGCCACTTTACTGCAAGCCCCTCAGCTACTGTCTCCTGAGAAAAGAGGAATTTGGATGCCTCAACAAATTACTGGGAGAATTTCATGTAATGAGGTTTGAATGAGGGATTGAGAAGGTTCTGGTGGGTATCTTTTTGCAAATAGTAATACCTGGGGTCTTTGTGGGAGAGGATGAGCGTGAAAGCAGGAGATTGGGCTGCTGGCTTAGATGGGCTGCAGAGGCCTGTCCAGCATGTGGCAAGGCCTAAAGATGTCATTGGCTCGTTTTTCTGGCAGAGCATGTGCTACAAGAGTGATGCTAAATGTGTGTGAACAATCATGTGAAACAAGGCAGTCTGTTTTCTAGGATTCTGACTCGGAGAAACTTGTACCACTTTGGATCAAAGCACCAGAAGATTTTTCTGTTCACAATTCGAACTTCATGAGGATAGATGATTCTGAAAGTCTGTTGATGTCAGACTTGAAACAGCACCCGTTATCCTGCACACTACTCAACTGCTGTCTGTTGACCTGCTTCTTAGCCTTTTTCCCTGCAAGTGATGATTCTTTAAAAAAAAACAACCCATTTTTTTTTACACTGCTTGCTACTGTTTCCCCTTAGCTATGCTTGAGCATACGTTTGGAGTGTTTCACCAATTCTTCCTCCTGGAGGTGACTTAGTAAGAACTTGAAGGGTGGCAATGTTACTTTTACATAGTTGATACTAGGAACTGAATTTTGACCTCATCTCCAACCATTCCAGTTCACTATACTTAAAATGTCTATCACTGCTCACACTGAGACACTCAATAGATATTAGTCTTCTTTTCCCTCTCTAGTAGCAGCTGCCCTAGAGCCAGCCAGCCAGGCAGCTTTGTGTCTAGAGATGAGAGGTGAGGAAAATGAACCCCATAGAACTGTTTTCTTTGGGTTCTGATGGCATTGTCAATGTCTTAGGCAGGAAGAGAATGAGTCAATCAGACTTAAAAATGTTTAAGGTCTTATAAACTGAACAACTACTGGATTCTTGGACCTTCTGTTGGTAGATAGCCATAGCTTGACCAGCTAGACCACAGCCTGGCCTGTAAGCCATTCAAATCTCTCTCTCTCTCTCTCTCTCTCTCTCTCTCTCTCTCTCTCTCTCT
>NW_021620769.1:4723659-4753469 GCF_004785775.1 Grammomys surdaster | reverse complement strand
TCTCTCTCTCTCTCTCTCTCTCTCTCTCTCTCTCTCTCTCTCTCTCTCTCTCTCTCTTTCTCTCTCTCTTTCTCTTATCTATTGTCTATCATTTATCTATTTATATGGAGAGACAGAGAGAGACAGAGAGATTCATTGTATAAGTTCTTTTACTGTAAAGAACCCTGACTAATGGCGCTTCTTTTTTCCTTCAACTAGAAAAGACATTTGGAATGAATCAGTGGTTCATGACTCTGGTTACGTTTTGTTCGTTTGGAAAGTGTCCAGAGAAATGTAGTTCTTATGCCAGTAAGACAAGAAAATTTATGATTTAAACTAGGATCCTCAGAGAGAAAGGACGTGCTAACAATTAACAGATATCAGTTATTCCATAAGAATGTCAGATGACACTTTACTCAGGGACAATGGGATATAATTTTTTCCTATGAATTCCTGGAAACTATGTCTGAACTGCTCCAGGCTTAGGGAGAAAGAACAATTTTGTAATCTTTTTTATTTATTTATTTGTTTATTTTTATTTATTTGTTTGTTTTGTTTCCCAAGACAGAGTTTCTCTGTGTAACCCGGCTGTCTTGAAACTCACTCTGTAGACCAGGCTGGCTTTGAACTCAGAGATCTCCCTACCTCTGCCTCCCAGAGCTAGGATTAAAGGCATGCACCAGCATCAACTGGGTTTGAAATCTTACAAGATTATTCAAGTGAGCAACTCTCTTATTTGTAAACCAGTGAGAGCTTCCAATTCTTACAGTCCTTCATATTGTGTCTAACTGGGCCATGCATCTGACATACCCAGGAGCCAATGACTGTGGGTTGACCTTTCCAGTATTAGTGATTTGTCCTCAGTCAGCATTCTTTAGTGCTCTTTCTGCACCCCATTTATTATTATCTGTAGAGACTGAAAAGAAATGGGTGAATAGTCAGAGGAACGTCCTAAGAGCCATTCAGCTTCTTTTTCCTTGTAAGAAACTCAATTCTAACGAAATCTGTCAGGAACAGTGGCCTACCACAGAGAAAGTAGATTGAAAATTATTGTGCCCTCTAGGAGGAGCATGTTTACGTATTCCTGAATTCAGGTCATATTAGTGAGCAAGGATTAATGGAATATCCAATTAAGCTGAGCACTGGGGACCACAGGTGAAGCATTGTCCTGACGATTACTGCCATAGCATCCTAGCATCTCAGGGAGGCACTGTGCAATCAGTTCTTTATAGGGACAAAAATCTTCCATTCTTCCTTAACTGGGACTCACTCTGATCATTCAGACTGTATTGCTCTTTCTTATCCCTTCATAAGGAATTATGCTCATTTTAAGCACTGAAAATAATGTGCCACCTAAGAGTTGGTGCCTTGACTGCAGGCTCTGAAAGCTCTCCTTAGTTACCTAGTCTCATACCAGGTGCTAACACTCGTCTATTCAGAGGGCATACAACAAAGCTAGACAGAGGCCATCACCAGGGAGGATGTCTTGAGACCAAGCCTTTTTCTTTATCCACAACAGGACTTAAGGTATAGAGGGTGGATAATTCCTGGGTGGGAGAAGTGGAATTTAAAGACTGATGTAGAAAGAATTAGAGACTCTTGCTTTAAACATGTACGTGCACATAAACTAAGGGGAAGCAGAGCCAGCACTGCTAGAAAGTGGCAGGATCATTGGTTCTACTTGTGACCTGTTAGTTCCTGGCTCGTAGGGAAGGGAAGGGACAGAGAGGGGGAAAGTGTGCGGGAGATGGAACAGCATCAACACCGTGACAGACATTCAAATAAACGATTTTTTGATGTTTACAAGTCCTGACCCAGATAGATCCAGATGTAGAGGACAGATGTACCACTATGAGGGAAGTGATGGATTAGAGAAGGGTGACGTACTCGAGAGTGAAGCGTGAAGGATCTACAGGGAAAGGTATCATAGTAAAGTCATTGTAAAGTGGAATTTTAAGGAAGGCCTGATTAGAGTGGTTGCTGGATCCCGGCTTACCTTGACCCCTGAATCTACCTGTCATTCTGTTCTTTTGTGGAAGTGTTTCTGTCATTTTAAGTAGCAATCTGGTTTTTTCTCCCCCAAAGGACATAAATGGAAAGCATATACTCATTAGTAGTTACATAGTTATATTTTTTTGCAAAGGACCTAAGTGGAAAGCAAATGCAATGAGTACTCACATAGTTGTGTTGTGCCCAAATGTACACAGCTAGGCTGATGATTATTTTTCTGTATTTTGTGATGATATGTTACCATATTATTTTAATTAAAAATAGATGACATAAAATGTATTTATTTACCAACAGATATGGCATATAGACCATTGAGACTAAGGGTAAGCAAGATTTGGCAGGAGAGAAGATCACAGGCCCCAAAGGGAAAAGAAACCCAAGTATGAAGTAAACAATTAACAGAATAAAAGAGTAAACCAAGAAGGAAGCAGAGTATGCAAATCATTTTGTCACAAGTGGCTCTTAGATAAGAAACATCTAGAAGTTTTCAGCACCCAAAGAAATGAGCTAATTTAAAGCTGAGAAGATGGCTTGAATAGATAATTCCCCAGAGAATTCCTAAAATGATGAACAGTCACTGGGAAACAGCTTAACAGTATGAAGCAATAGAGAATTCATCTGAAACAATGAGACATCCCTCATACCACACTATGATGGATACTATCAAAGGAACAGACAGTGTTCATAAGGATAGAGAAAGATGAGAAGCCTTGTATACTGTGACTTAGGTATGTGAAATTCATAGAACTGTGTAAAACAGTGTATGGAAGTTTTTCAAAGAATTAAAGATTGAATCACCACAAGATCTAGCAGTATGTTTTTGCATCTGTATCCAAAGACTTCACAGCAGTACCTTAAAGGGGGGTTTACATACCTTGTTACTCATGGCACCATTTCCCTGGCTGCTAGGTAGGAGATGTCCAGACACAATCGGATGAGTGGACCATAAGGTATATGGGTATTGGGTACCCTTAAAGAACTCCCCCCCTCTCTCCCTTCATTCCTTCCTTCCTTTTTTCTTTCCTCCTCCTCCTTTTCCTCCTCTTCCTCCTCTTCCTTGTTTTTCTTCTTCTTCTTTAATCTATTTTTTATAATCCAGTCATTATCCTCCTCCCTGTCTGCCCTTTGATAGTTCTGCATCCCATTCTTCCTCCCTAGTCTACAAGAGGATGTTCCCCCACTCCCCGCACCCAACCAGACCTCCCTACTCCCTGGAGCCTCAAGTCTCTTGAGGCTTAGGTGCATCTTCTCTCACTGAGGTTAGACCAGGAAGTCCTCTCCTGTATATGTGTTGGGGGCCTCATATAAACTAGTGTATGCTGCCTGGTTGGTGGTCCAGTGTCTGAGAGATCTCGGGGGTCCACATTAGTTGAGACTGCTGACCTTCCTATGGGGTCGCTCTTCCTCCTCAGCTTCTTCCAGTCTTTCCCTAATTCAACCACAGGGGTCCCCGGCTTCTGCCCATTGGTTGGGTTAACTATCTGTATTTGATTCTTTCAACTGCTTGTTGGGCCTCTTGGAGAGCAGCCATACTAAGCTCCTGTCTGTAAGCACATCATAGCATCAGTAATAGTGTCAGGACTTTGGATCCATCCTCAAGATGGACTCCAATTTGGGCTGGTCACTGAGCCTCCTTTCCCTCAATCTCTTCTCCATTTTTGTCCCTGCAGTTCTTTTAGACAGGAACAATTCTGCGTCAGAGTTTTTGACTGTGGGATAGCAATCCTATCCCTGCACTTGATGCCCCGTCTTTCTACTGGAGGTGGACTAACGAAGAACACTTTGACTTGTGATTGTAACAAGGATAAATGTTGATGACACTGTGTCAAGCAATATAAGCCAGTCAGAAAATAACATATTCTGTATGAATCTACTCAAATGAAGTGGGCAAAATAGTCAAAAGTATAGAAAAATAGATAAATGGTTTATAAGAACTAGGGCAGTGGGTAGGGCAACTAATATTTAGCGAATATAGAGTTTCAACTTTAAAAGAGGAATGAGTTCTGGGAAGTCCTTGCAAAGCAATGCAAAATATTTAACCTTAAAATACATAGTTGAAATTTATTAGCAAAATAAAATTTAGTTTTTACTACAATAGAAGAAGGAAAGAAATAAGAAGAGGATAGAGGGATGGAGAAAGAGAGAAAAGGAAAAGCAGAGAGGGACAGAATAAGAGGCACAGACGGTAGGTCAGAGTTAGTTTTTTGATAATCACTGAGTACTTAGCAGGATCCTTACACAGAGACAGACCCAGTGTGCTCTTAATGCTCTTTGGATAACACAGCAAAACTACATGGTAAATGTCTCATGGAATTAAATTATTCTGCTAATTCCTTTTTTGCTTGTTTATTTGTTTTTGTCTTTTTATTATTGTTATTTGACGGAATCCTGCTAGCCTATATGACCAGGCTGGCCTCACAGAGATCTGCCTGCTTCCTGACAGTGCTGGGATTAAAGATGTGCACCACCATTCTGGGCTTCGGTAGCCCCAGTAGAAGCATACAAAGATTCCTAATGCTCTTCTGGAAGAATAGGAATTCAAGGAGTGCCATCAGTTCCCCCTAATCAGAGACAGATATAGCAATGCTGGGGAATTCCAGAGGTCTTTGGAGAAGAGTCTGATGCCGCTGTGTTGGCCATCTTTGTAGCATATCAACTCTAATCATGGGAAACCTGTAGAGAAAGTTCAACATAAAGTTGTTGAATGATTATGTCAAACAGTCTAGAGGAATGATGAGTTAAACAATCTGAGGCATGTCTCAGTCACGGCAACAGTCTGAATTTTGGCCATGCAAAGTATGCAGATAGCAGCACAAACTCTAGAAGGAAACCCTGCTCAGTGAACCAAAGCATCTGGGACATTGACAAAGACCTGGTAATAAAGAAGGACTAACAGCCTGTCATTTTTCAGGCGATGCTCCTGGATTACTTGATTCATGACTGCATTTAATCCAGGGAGCATTGAGTCTCATGGATGGTTGCTTGGCAGAACGCATAGCGTACAAGCTTACCGAGAAGGAAGGGGTGCAGTACGTTTATTTGTGGTGTAAAGATAAAAGAAGCAAGACTGATTGGGGAATAAAAACCTTGAGGACTGAAGAGGCTAAACTCAAACACCCAAATCCATCGTGAGGTCCAGAAGAGGAAAATGGAACAGGGTAGGGGGAGGATGGCATAGCTTAGAGCCTCATTTGAACTTTATGTGCAGGAGGGTGGTTCGGGGGTTAGTCAAGGCATGAAGTTCTGTAAAACTAATGGAAGCTTTGATCATGGGAGGGAAGCTATAGAAATACTAAAAGCTGAATGTGAGGGACATGAAGAGAATCAATGTTGATAAGCTGGGAGACTGATTAGAGAACAGAGTCACTTCAAAGTCTTGTATTTACTTTAATGCTTATGTCTAACACATATTGACGTACAATTGGATAAGTTAATGCAAAGAGTTAGTGCTAAGAAAACCTCAGCACACATCTCATTGCTGACACAGACTAGGCAATCACATAAAATAAGTGCCTAGAACAAGCTTTGTAAGTTCTCATTGAGTTAAGAAAAATAAAGACTGAAGAAAAAACATCAGCTTAACAGCACACAGGCTTCCAAACATCTTCGAGGACTGCAGTGCTGTAGTGAAGCTTCTGTAGAGCTTGGTAGTCTACCCTGATTGATTACATTTTATAGAGCTAACATGCTTCTTCATGTGTCAGTGCAAAGCGCTTCTATTTTTAATGTTTTCTTTTCTTTTTTTAAATAATATTTTTATTGACTTTTTTTTAGGGGAACTTCACAATATGAACTCTGAGCACCCTCATGGCCCAGTCCTTCCAGGTCCTATCCATGGTACCTCCCCCTCCCACCACAAAGAAGAAAAGTAAAAATAAAAAGAAAAACAAATTCAACTTGTATTGCCTATATATTCCCTGGAGCATGGTCAAAGTGCCAGTGGCCATCTCCTTAAAGGAACCTGAGTCCTTCCCCACCCCACACTTTCACCAGAGCCATCAATTGTGGAGAGCTACACTTCAGCATTGTTATCACAAGTTTTGAAGTGCTCTCTGCAAAGGCTGTCTGTCTAGGCCTTTTAGGGGGTACATGTGCAGAGGTTGTCACAGAAGCCTTCTATGTCCCTCTTTCTCAACTGTGAGCCTGCGGTCATCAGTTCCATGGCAAAAGTAGCTTCCTTGCATTGCCCTTTATAGTCAGTGGAGCATGGGCCAACAACATTGTACCACTGACCTCAACATGGTCTTTAGTGGCAGTTCAGAGCAGACATCAGTGCAGCATGGGCCACAGACACCATCACAGCTATGGCAATGGTACAGGCTAAGGACATCAACATGACCTCAGATGGCAGTCCAGGCCACTCACTTCAACATGGCCCTTGGTGCCAGCATAGCCCACAGATATTAACACAGACCTGGGATGTAGTGGGATCATAGACTCTGACATGGCCCCAGTGGCAGCATAGACTTGCATATCACCATGACCGCAGGTAGCAATGCAGGCCATTCTGATCTATATGGCTCTTGGCAGCAGCACAGCCATTGGACTTCAACATGGCTTCAGGCTGCAGCACAGACCTCTGTGTGGCCTTCGGTGGTAGCATGGGCCACAGGAATTATCATAGACCCCAGCTGCAGTCTGATCACAGACTCAGACATGGCTCCTGGTGGTAACATGGATTCAGACATCACCATGGCCTCAGGTGGCAGTGCAGGCCACATATATCAGTATGTGTCCTGGCTGTATCCTGTCCCACGGACGTCAATGTGACTTCATGCTGCAGCACTTACCATTTCTAATTAATTATTTTTAGTCACAGTTTGATGAACTAAATTTTTTCAATTGAATAAAAATAGTTTGAATAGACTGAATTGAAGAAAGGATTATCCTGTAAAAGACTGGAGAGACAGATCAGTGATTGAGTGCATAGACTACCCTCTCAGAGGACTGAGGTCATTTCCAGCACCCATTTCAGGTGGCTCACAACTGCCTATAATCCAACTCCGGGGGACACAAGGTCCTCTTCAGGCTCCAGGGATCCCTCAGCTCACACGCGCATGTTAAACTTAGACACCAATACACATGAACATAATTTTAAAAAAGCAAGTTAAAAAGGAAAAAAAATCCTCTTGGTTATGTGACATTAGTGTAAGATAGTACAGAAACTTGAAAGACAGAATCTGATCACAGAATGTAAAAATTCCTTAGTATAGCAAAGTTTTCTGGCCAGGAAATCAAGGGGTTACTTCTGTTACATAGAAGAAAAAGGCATGTAGTCCTGAGCCTTTGGCTGTTCTGCATTTGCTATAGATTGACTTGTATGTCCTCCAAGTTACTGTGTAAAGCTCTAATATCCAGTGCGTTTGGAGATAAGACTTTTAAGGAGATAGCCAAGGCTAACTAGGGTTGTAAAATGGTGGGGCAATAACTGAAAAGGACTATTACTCTCCTAAGAAGAGGAGCACAGGACTCTGGCTCCCCACCTCCTGTCCTCAGAGGCAACTGAGGAAGGAAAGGAGGAATGGCCACACTGGGGCTCAGGATGCAGCTGCCGCATATCAGGTCTGTTATGAGGTCATTTTGGGATTCTCTCTTTGGCAAATGATCTCTTGGTTGAATTTATGCTATACCTTTAATTAAACTCATTGAACTTATTCTACTATAAAAAAAAATAATGAAACTCTAGCTGCTTTTCCAGACACTTTTGACATGTTCTTTTATCATACAGATTGTTAGAAGAATTAAGATATTACTCTCTAAAATGGTGGGCAATCCAGGGCCTTAACATTCCTTCCTTATTCGTTTTTTCTCTTTTGTTCAATCTTTATATTAAGAGAGAATCTATTTATAGACTTAAAGAGAATGAGAGATTGAGAGTAAAAGAAATGCATTGGATAAAGCATATGTCCTAAGAGTAGGTCTGTTATATAATTTGTAATCATCTTTTATATTTATTTTTTATGTCTTTGTGGGTATGGAGTAAGGCCTGGGCTTTTCAGAAAAAAAAAATGCTTTAAATGGAGTGATTTTACGGCAATTAGTTGACTTAAAGGGCAACTTTTAACTTCCCTGAGCCTGTCAAACAAGAAGTCATTACCTATATTTCTTTGAAAAGTAGATTTTAATTTTAATTACTGCTTATCCTTTGGGAAAACAAATCTTGTGGAAGAAATGTGATTGCCTTGTATAGTAACATTTCTTACAATTGTTAGCCTATTCCTGTACACCTTCTAGAAGGCCAACCAAGTGAAACTGAGAATTGGGAATTACTCCTTAAAGAGTAATCAATCATAAAAAATGCTAGGATAAAATGTTGTTAGAATGCAAGTCAATAAATTATTTGCTTATCAGTAATTTTGGCATTTGCTAATTAAGTATATGAAAATATAATAAAACTCAATATATATAGTTGTTTTAATAGAAGTTACTTTCATTTTAATAGTTTTAGAGGCAATGGGTGAATTTTTACATGTTTTTGGTTCCAAGAACTGTCTTTTAAACGTTAGCGACTCTCATAAGCTTTTGACTCTTGTCCTCAAAGGCATATTACTTTGGATTGGGATTTAAGCCTATAAATGAAACAGTTTTTCTTAGATTCATAAGAAACTAAACACCTCATTTCCAAAGAAGTCATTCAGTCCTGGCTGTTATAGGCACCTCTGTTTCAGTTCCCAGACATTTCATGTCTCTTTTGAACAGTGCTACCAGGACCACCACGGTGGGACAGTGGACTGTGCCAGGAAACTTGGTAAGGTTGAGCTGGTTCAGAGTCCCAGCAGCCAGGCACCCACCTGAGATGGAAGGTGGCTCCCTGATACCTACCAGATTCCTGGCCTGGAACATGCCACACCTATTTCCCATATAGGAAACATGACCTGTGGTGATGTAGCCCAGAACAGAGTTCTCCATGCTAAAGAGGTATCTAGAGGCCCTGAGGGTTTACTCAATAAGCATCCCTTCTTGGATATTCATTCCTGCAAAAGATATTTAATCTCTGGTCCACCCCAAGGAAGTGGTATGCACCCATTTCCCACGATGAACAATCAATAAACAGTTTGGAACCAAAGACTGTCTCTTGCATCAAGAACTTCCATGGAGAGCATGGAGAAAGCCTTCATCTACAGAGCTGCACTACCTAAGGCTCCTGCTGAAGGCCCCTCTGCGCTCCCAGATAACCACCACTAAGCTAAGGATGTTCACTGATGAGCTAAAGTTCCTCTCCCACTGGCCCAGCCCCATCGTAGGCCCATTGCATAACACAAATTAACACCATTTGACTTGGTGGTACAGCTTGTGTTTTTATTAGAGGATATTCATTTAAGTGAAATAAAAAGAATAGATATACCATTTTCTTCTTTCTATGACCAATCATTTCAGAGGGTATGAAATACTGAGTTGATTTTGCTTTATTCTTCAGGTGACCCTTGGCTTCAAGCAGGGTTGCATCCAGATTAGTGTATCATCAATTGAGAATATTGTCAGTCACACAAATATTTACTATACCTAGCTTATCAACATTTGGCTCTACAACATGGCACACTGGAGAGCACCAGCTGTTTTCACTCATGACTACATGGCATGGTGGGAAACACAGTTCTCTGCTGCATCTCTTCAGTTGTTCTGTATAGCAGTATATTGGGAAAATGCTAAAGTTCAAACTGAAAGTATGATTTACATTGAATGCATATTGGTTTCAAAACTCATAATGTTGGAGAACTGTAAATGCAACCATCATCAATCAGGGACTATCTGGATTTATGTACATCTGTCTCAGGAATATCAACACATAGAGAAGTAAAAAAATCCAGTAAATGTTTGTTTTGTAAGAAGACAGGATCTGAAACATTATTGGGCTTACAGTTTAATCTGCAGACTAAAATGAGTACTTTACTTATCGATGAAATCTCAACTAAAGAGAATAAAAACATTGTGCTCCAATGCCAAGGTCCAAGAAGGAATTCTGGCAGACATAAGAGCAGAACGGAATGAACTAGAAGGTAACTGCTTTCACACAGAGGAAAATCAGAGGCAGCAGAACTCCATGTTACCACTTGTCTCAGTAGGAGAAGTTAGGGGTTGAGGTGAACTGAGAACCTTGCTACAAGGTCGATGGCTTCCCACAGTGCTGTTCAGACGTTGAAAAGTCTTGTTAACAACTCCTTTCCTAAATCACTGAAGATGTTCAACCTTCTTAATGCTGTAATCCTTTAATACAGTTCCTCAGGCTGTGGTGACCCCCAACCATAAAATTATTTCATTGTTATTTTATAACTGTACTTTTATTGCTGTTATAAGTTGTAATTTAAATACATGAAATGGAGAATATCTGATATGTGAGTCCTGTGAAAGGGTCATTTGACCCCCAAAGGGGTAGTCACCCACAGGGTGAGAACTCTTACTGGTGAAGCTAGGATGTTGTTTCCTAGAAAAATCAAACCAAAGAAAACATACCTTTGAGGACACGTGGAACAACAGAGTGAAAGTGAGGTAAGTGGGGGATAAAAGAGATGTAAGTGGATCTCGAAATGTTACATATCAATACCAGTGTCTCCCAACATCTAGGTAGTATACTCCTCTTGAGCCTTAGCTGTAGTGGGTGCCGTGTTGGCAAAGTTCTCTCTCAAATAGTTGACTAAAGAAAAACACTCTGTATTTTGGTATTCATGGGTCCCTATTACCCTGAATACAGATCTATCAACTAGAATGTTCTGTCTCACCATCAGTACTATACATGTAAGTTAACAACTCAGGACGTGGAACCTTAGGTAGGTGAAGAAAGTATCTCATTTGAAAATCAGATATAAATCCCTGATGGAAGGAATTTGGGGGGAATAAAGACACCTTGCAGGCAGATGAAAAAGTATATAATGAGTATCTTTGGGGTCTGAGGAAGTACATCTTCTATGGATCTATTCTTAGAACACCGTAGGAAGGATGTGCTTTACTAAAGAGATGAAGAAAGAGAGGGAGAGGGAAGGAGGGGCTTTACACGCAAGCTGAAAGACAGACACAACACACAGCAGTAGAGATGTTCTCATGTGCAGATCTGAGAACATCAGACTAGATTATCAAAACTGTCCCAGAGCTTTTCATGGTGTGTATTTCCAAGCCTAAAGGTGAACAGACATATTGGGTCAGTGCCCTTCATAGCTAAAAGAAATTATGCTTCAGTAAACTCAATCAAAAGATTTAATCAGAACACTATGTTTGATTTCAATTTTCCATTTTTTAATTGGAGCTCTCCCTCTTACAGATCAATTCTAAAGAAGTCTGTAGCTTATTGTGAGAAAAGAATCTGTGGAGGCAGAAACAGGCCGGATGTTTTTCCGACCATGTCTTTGGTGCAAAGATTGCATTCCCTGGCCTTGCAGTTAGATGTGGTGGTGCAAACTGGTTCTGGGCAAAAGAACGTAAGAGGAAATGGGTTACGAAATTTCAAAGTCTTGATCAAAAGCTTTCCTGGTATAAAGTGCTTCATGTTCATCCTCTTCCTCCCAGATGTGAACTTTCTGACGCAGGAATTTCCACGTGAAGCACAGAGGGATCAGGTAGTAAAAAGATAATCAAAATGGGTGTCTGGTTTATTGGTGAGTACTTGGACCATAGCCACCTGCTAATCAGGATCAGACATTCCATGGGGGAAAATCAATCTTTTAAAAAATGTTTTGTAATGCCATAGCTAAAACATTTAGAAAACCTGTTTACTTGAGGGATGGACAGAAATATTCTCAGTCAGCTTGGAGCTTTTGGAGAGGGTTTGGCCTGAAAAGCACAAGAGCAAGAAACAATACCTCATACTTTCAGAAAAGGCTTTTTAGATTGCAGGTGAAGAATTGGCTATTTGAAAGTGTAAGTGAGAAGGATTAGGAGGCTGGAGATAGGACTGTGACTAAAGGTCCTGGCTGCCCAGCCTACAACTGGATTGCAATCTCCAAGACTCACATGGTAGAAGGAGACAAGTGACTCCTGAAAGATGTCCTCTCATCTCCATGAATGCACTGTGCATGTGTGCGTGTACACACACACACACACACACACACACACACACACAGAGAGACACACACATTCCTGAAACTTATAAAGCACATGCTTGGAAATTTGAAACATGTTCAATAACAAGAGAAATAACGAGCAAGGATTTGGACTCTAAAATTTGAGGTTTTCAATCTTAAAAATACCATCAATGTATAAATGAAGATATTTAGTCCCGAACACAACTCTACCTAAGATCTAGTCTCCATCCCCAGGTTACTCCCACACCTGCCATCTGAAAGCTGTTAGCACAGATGCTGTGGGAATGGAGCTCCCAGTGAGGAGAGGGGAAAGGAGCATGGGCTTTCTACTGGCTCTCATGCTGCTGAGATGGGCAGATGTTTGGAGCTTGCTTTCTTCTTAGCATTACTCTGGTAGCTTGAGAGCAGCTTCCCTGCAGGGCTCATCTGACAGCCACCATCTGCAGAACAAGCATGCTTCTCCAAAGCACAAACAGCTTACTAACTGGTCCTCCTACTTTCCACTAAACCTGTCAGACATTAGCCTTCCCATCACTCAAGTATCAGGGAATTTAGGCTCTTCAGGTTGTCTCAGTGAAGCCCATTTGGAAAATCATAGCGCCCTACCCCATCATTTAGAGAAGACGAAACAGCTTAGTGTGATAAACTTGCACCAGAACACACACACACACGCACACGCACACGCACATGTGCACGCTCACACACACAGTCAATATTTCTTTCTTTCCAAGTCCTATTCTCATTTTAAATCTCCTGACAATCAAATATTCATCTAACCTTTGGGGATCCATGACTAGTTTGGGGATAAGTCCATTAAAATGATCTGATTTTCTTTGGCAATTTTCTCTGTGTTTTCACACTTAATGAATTGCATCGACAGACGAATTTTCCAAGTTATTAAATAATCAGTTTCCTCAAGGTCAGTGGATTCTTTACTTCTGATATTGCCTGTATAAGGCTTTCCCCACACATACCAATCTGTGCCCTACATGTCAATTCTGATTTCCAGTACAGAGGGTTCATGCTTATTCCAAAACTAAATGCTCAGATCCACAAAAGTATCCCAGATATTTATAAGTTCTGTTTACTTTGACTACAAGATGGATTTAGCAATGTTATGCTAATGCTTGATAATTTTCTATCTCTCAGGAGTCAGGGAAGCATAACTGTGTTTGATAGAGTTTATACTAAAGGATCTGACAAAGGGTACAAGGGTAAACAGCAAGAAGAAGTAGTACCTACAACCAGACCTAGAGTCCTACAGGAAAGCTTTCCTGTTCCTGTTAGTAAGGATGGGTATCCCTCCTGCCATGCATAGTGTTCACTCAAATGGAGGCTCACTGAAGTCCCTCTTTTAGGAACTTTTTCCATGTTTTGTTACATATATGTGAGCAACTTTAAACTGAAACTCCATTTCCCCACTCTTCCTAAAGGAGATGAAATTGTGGCTAGAAGTTCTAACCATGACCTGGTATTTCAGGAAACCAGCTCTGAGACCCAAAAGAGTAGAGGAACACACCAAGACTTGATTCCTTAGAATTAAAGCTCTGGCCATCCAAGAAATCACAAAGGATTTAGGAGCTCCTTGGGAGGAACTGAGGTCAGAGACTGCATACTTGTTTTCTGCCGACGACATCTTGTTACATTGTATCAAGAATTCTCATGACTCTGTTGGAAGACTGGGAAAGGGAGAAAGTTATGAGTACAAATAAATCGTCTGATAGAAGTAATAAAAATTAAGCAATTTAAAATTAAACATTAAATGGAAAGTGGTATAAGGAGACCAATTGCCTCTTCCCATCTACTTTGTTAAGTTCCACACACTACTCCTTAACTTAAACTCACAGCATGCAGTGGACATAGACGACTTAGCCATGAATTGTTCCAGAAGTTCAATGTCCTCCACTGGGAAGAAATACTGAGTTTGTGACTTTGTCTATGCCAGCATACCCATTCCAAAAATACTAAACACATCTACAGAAGTACATTTTGCTATGTCAATTGTAACTTTATCCTGACAGAAAAGATTAGGCATGATTTTTGTTCAACTAGAAACTTCTATTTCAATCCTGAGTTTTCTCTTTGACAAATTCTTCTTCACATCTTCCCATTCTTTAAGCACAGACAATCTTTTTCTGGTTCCCTGCTGGCATCCTAGCAAGAGACATCTAACAAGGAATGCTTTATAAACCAAACAGGGAAGAAATGGAACACATTCACAAGGCTGGGATGTGGTGTTCCCACCCGTATTTATAGAGGTTATTCTGTAGGACAGCATTGCTAACAGCTAAATAAAAAGGGTTTTGTGCTACTGTTCTTACCAAATCACACAGACAGTCATATGTACCTGCAATGGCTAGCCAATGCTACACTGTCATTGATCTGCCTATGGCATGCTTCTTAGTATTACAGAAGTCCTTGGGGTTGAAGATCTTATACATTTCTGTGCTGTACGTCTCAGAACAAGGCCTGACACAAGAGTTGCCACACATTTTGAATGGATTAAGATATGGATCAACAAATTAAACCCCAGTAAACTCAAATATAATTTCCATTTGCCAGCATCTTTAATCTTTTTATTAGTTCTCTTTCTTTGCTCCTCCTCTTCCTTCTCTTCTTCCTCCTCCTCCTCTTCCTCCTCCTCCTCTTCCTCCTCCTCCTCCTCCTCCTCCTCCTCCTCCTCCTCCTCCTCCCCCCCCTCCTCCTCCTCCCCCACTTCTTCCTCATCCTTTTTCTTTTAAGTTTATTTTATATGAGTGCTCTATCTGGATGTATACCTGCATGCCAGAAGAGGGCATTAGATCCCATTATAGACAGTTGTGAGCCAGTAAATGGTTGCTGGGACTTGAACTCAGGACTTCCAGAAGAGCAGACAGTGTTCTTAACCACTGAGCCATCTCTCTAGCCCCCCTCTTCCTCCTTCTTGACTCTGAGTGCCAGCATGAATCTTATCTAACTTATTTCCAGTATTCTCAGCATTTTGCATCATGCCTAGTGTCAGAAATCCGATGATTTTTAAGTTAGCATTTACAAAATGAAGCCTAAGAATGCATTAATTTATAAACTGTTCAAAAATAACGTTTGGAGGTAGGCCAGGTGTGTATCTACTCAGGAGGCTGAGTCATGAGAACCATGCATTCCTGGGTTAGAGTGAGTTCAAGGCCAGTCTGCACAGCTTAATGAGACCCTATTTCAAAATAATAAATAAAAAGAGGGCCAGAGATAAGACAAAGTTGCTCAAAACAGTCCAAACTTACCCTTTCCACCCTCAAGAAAATGCATTGCCTAGGGTGGATTGGCATGTCTTATGTTTTCTTTTTCCTTTTGAAAATAAATGAGAAAGGAAATAAAAATTAAAGCAATAATGATAATGTAATATAATAAATATAGTACCAAATATATCAGAATAGGACCCAAAAAAGGAGCCCAAGAAAAGGCATAAGAAACTGATATAGACACAGAGACCACTTGTTTACAGAATTAGGAATCTCATAAAAACTCAAAACTAAAAGCCATAAAAAATATACAAAGGACTTGTAGGATAAGAAAAGAGAGAGCTAAATAAATAAAATAAAAAACATGAATACAAAATTAAAATGAAAAGAGACAAAAGGAAAATGATGAAAAGAAAAAGCCATAAGATGACATTAGAGTCAAGGAACCTCCAAGGATGACACTGAGTTTGTTTTGTGTTGGCCACCTACAGCTGGGCATGTAGATTACCCTTAAGAGTAGTTTGTTCCTGTAGTGAAATTTTCTTGGAGTAAACTCAAGTTTTACTTGCAAGTAGTTGTTAACTGGAAACAGCTTCTGGGTTAGGGATGGGGCCATGTGTCCACACCCACTTTATCTATGCACAGAGCCTGTTGTATACAGAAGGCCTGTTTTCTTGGTGTCCTCCCTCTCCCTCTGGCTCTTCCTTTCTTTCTACCTTCTCAACTGCAGGTTCCCTGAGCTCTGAGGGGAGGGGTGTGATGGAGACATACTGCTTAGGGCTGAGTGTTCCTAAGTCTCAGTGTTTGAACATTGACTAGCTGTGGGTCTCTATTTGTTCCTATCTGCAGTAGGAGGAAGCTTCTTTGATGATGGCTGAGCAAGGCACTGATTTATGAGTACAGAAGAATGCCATTAGGAGTCGTGTTTTCATTATAACATTCCTATATTCATTTTCGGTGACTTTAAAATGCAGGTAAAATATAAAACAGTCTTTGAAGAGCCATTGCTCTCCAACTGTCTTCATTTTCCTATGAAGGAGCAATTTTCCCTCTAAGGTAAGAACAGTTGCTTTCTTTTTCTTTCCTCTAAGGGAAACCCACTATTGAAGACAATGTTTTACAAATGCACTTAGGACAAATCTTTTATAGAATCATATTTTGGCTTATAATCCAAGTTTTTTTTGTCTAGTCAATGTTGATGGTGCAAGCTGACTTAATGAAAATGCCTGAGGCTTATAGATAAAAAGAATTCCTGGAGCAAGGGATTATGTGGTCTTCCTTTCTTCCTGAATAATACCTATTTCTGACTGTTCCTGCTACCAAGGAAAAATAGATAAAATGTTAGTTTTTTTCCCAATGTCTTCTATCCTATAGATGTGCTATTCTTATTTTAACTCTGGCTCAAACTGCCTAACATCAGAAGTACATCAAATGCCCATTTATAGGCAAAAGAACAAATTGTTCTTTTTTATCCACAAGGCAGAGAATGTCCAAATATCAGCTCTTTGTTGCAAACTGCTAGACCCATAGATATCTTCCCCGTGCAAAGGACAAGCCACAAAGAAGAATTTTAAAAGTGAGATTATTATAGGTAGTTGAAAATTTAGATTGCTCTCACCCCAAATGAAAGAAAGAATTTACATTGCAAAGCAGGAGTAAAGGGAAATTTTGGCTTATGAAAACTGGCTGAATCTACCATGTTCAATTGTGCAATGGAACAAAACAATAGGAATGTATTGGTGACAGTTGCAAAAAATGGCTCCCCAGAACTATATTTTTTATGAGGGTAATTTAAGAAGTGCTGTATAAGAGTCATTAGGTACAAAATACCATAAACATCAGTGTGAGATGTAGTCTGCTTTTGTTTGGTTCACTGGGCAACACAATGTACCTTAAATCTGATAAAGAAGGCTTTTCAAAAGCTATAAAGGGAGAATTATTAAAGTTTCTTCTTGTTGCAGTAGTGGTTTCTCAGGGAGAGAGGGTCCAGGAGTCAGGCACGATGCTCAGTAGGTGAGTGAAGCAAGATTAGTATAGTTTTGCATGCAGCTGAAGAGGAGGAAACAGGAAATGACATACAAAAAGAAGATTCATAATACTGATAAGTGAAAATTATGTTTGTAGTTTTTACTTATTTACTTGACAGCTTTAGAAACTTTTGTTTTAGGCTTCGTTGAGACTTAGGGCACAGAAATAGAAGTACATAAGATCTTTAACCTCATTGGTTCTCTTGAACGCCATGAGAAGATAGACAGCAGTACAGCATGAGCTAGTCATGGAAACAATCACACGGGAATGGTGGGAACAAAAGACAGCTGCAACAAAACTGTTTTTTGACAACAACCCACTCTTGGTTGGAAAAAAGCAAAGGAATGAGATCAGGAAGAGTGATCTTTGCTGGGATGACTGGAGCGGGAAGTAGGAGGGAAGGGTGAAGCTGGAGTTATCAGGCTGAAAGGATAGGAAGAAAATATACAGTAAAGTTGAGCACAGCAGTGGAGACTCTCTTCCATACCACACCACCCCTGCTCCCACCCCCAACCCCTGCATCCAACTCCTAAACCCTACCCCAGACACCATGATCCATCCCACCTTACCCTGCCCTTGGGCGCCTTAGCTCCTGCCCTGCCCTGCACTAGCACATTGCTTATATTGTTATTATGAGATGATAAGAAGAAAGAGCCCCATCTTTCCCTAGCCCGAATGTGATGGATGGATAAAGTGTGATTCCTTGTAAATAGTCACTTGAAGGTCTTATCACCTCTTAGTGAATTCTTGAAAAGATGAGAAAACAAAGCATAACTCCAACAAGACAAAAAGATGGTTCTTTTCATGAGTTCAGGATTATTGACTATTTCCTGAGTCTGGAATAGGGTGACCCAATTAGCTACGTCTAGACACTCGCAATCATTGCACTCACATGTCTTCTGCCTGGTTGGCACTGCAAACCGGGATATGAGAATAAAGCCACACTCTCCATGGCTGTTGCATCCCAGCCTTATCCTCACTATTACTGTTCCATCCAGACAAAGGAAATGTGCCAGGCCGTCTAGTCAACTCATTACGCAGCTTTTTCCACAGGAAATTTTGTATCCAGATGTATCTTCTGAGACTTGGCCGTGGATGTCCTCACACTAAATCTTTGCTTATTGATTAAGTTTGTCTGGATTTTCATTTATGCTTCAGGAGGTAGGTTAGAGTGATTTGGAGCTCTGCGTTTAGGTGAAGTCACCCTTTTCCATGGTCTTCCTCAGGTTTATACCATATTCCATTATCTAAATCTGTTGTCTTTAGTTGCACTCAAGATAGCCCTGTGTACATATGTCCTTCATATGAGCATAGGACCTTTCATATTTTCTCCACTCTTGATGAGGACTTTTCAATTACGTCTAAGTTCTTTGATGTAGACTGGGTTGTGTTCATTGTGGCTTCTTATTTGTTCATAAGGGATTTCTACATGCTGGTTCTCAATCTCTCTCTCTCTCTCTCTCTCTCTCTCTCTCTCTCTCTCTCTCTCTGTCTCTCTCTCTGTCTGTCTCTCTCTCTGTCTGTCTCTCTCTGTCTCTGTCTCTCTGTCTGTCTCTCTGTCTCTCTCTCTCTCTCTCTCTCTCTCCCATACTTGTGTGTGTGCTGTGAGATGGCTAGAAAGATTCCCTTTTTGTTTATTATTTTTCTTTTACAAAGCATGCTTGTTTACTCGATCATCCAGTCTTGGCAAGAACATCAATGAGCCACCACTACCATGTAGGGATAGTAAATGGCTCCAGTTTTCTAGTTTTGCACCATTTAAGGAATGGTGCTCCTCTGCTTGCATGGCCTCAGTTCACCCATGGACATAGATAATTCAGCAGGAGAATAATCAACACCCTGGGTCAGTGTTCTCTGCTCTAAAATAGAAGGGGCAGAGGAATTTTCCCAGATAGGAAAGCAAAAGCTGATAATCCACTATTCTTATGTAATGTGGTAAAAGTCATTTAAGGTTAACATCTGCCTTATTTGGTATTACTTTTTCTTATTCACACACTCAGTTATTAGTCATGAATCCTGAATGAATCTATTGTGTAGTAAGGCTTATGGTGTATGAATGAATTTCCCAGGGATCTGTTTTGTCTGCCCATTGCCACAGTAATGCTGGATAGCAAACACCCAGAAAATTTCAGTAACATGTAGCAATAAACATCCGTTAATGCCTGTGAATCAAATGGGTGGTTTTTCCTGTCTGGGAAAGGCTTACCTGGTGTCAGTGGAGCTTATTGGTTCCTTTCTTGACAAGCAGTAGAGAGGGAACTGTGGCTGTTAGGGATTAGGGCAGGGCTAGGATACCTTCAGTCTACCACATAGTCTTTCAACAGTCAGCAACCATCTTGGGATTTAACACAAATTGAGACTAAGACAGCAGTAGGAATGAATAAGACCTCTTGAGAGATTGCCTCAGAATTGGCAGCCACTCCTGGCATGTTGTACTTAAAATAACAGTCAAAGTGCCAGCCCAGCTGCAAAGGAGGGTTGAGTGCCTGATTAATAAATTCTATCTTTGTAAGGAGGGAGTAGGAAAATCAAGATCGTTCAGGGAGGTCATTTAGGCCACTGATATATACTGGGAGGAAAGAGATACGAAAATCAAAGTTAGAATATATTGTGTCAAGGACTTTTTTTTTTTTAATAAAAAGCAGATGTATACAATGGTAAGTGAAGAATATTTTTACAATACTATTCAACCTTCATTAAGTTACTTTTAAAGGTCAAAGAGGAGGATACATATATGAATGAGACCCAGCACTTTCTCTTTCCTACAAATACACTGAGATGGCAGTTCTAGGAGGCCTCAGGGGTGTTCATATCAATATAGGCTGTCATCCTCTATTGATTTGGGGCTGAGGAGCTTGGGAAGGTTCCTGTCTTCAAAGGCTAAGTAAACACAAAAATTACTTCTCTTGAAGAGAGGATGCTATTGGGCAAGAGGCCTGTATTTAAAGCATGATATTCAGAATAAAACAAAGAAAACAACAAAAACAAATAAAAAGCACAAGAAACACACACACACACACACACACACACACACACATACACACACACCCCATAAAAACAAAAACAAATCAGAAACCATAAAAGATAAGCAAAAGATTAGTAAGGTAAAATGTGCCCACACAAAGCATTGTTAAATGAAATATTTACCAAAATAGATCTGAGTTTGTTTTGTGTTGACCATTTACTGCTGGGCACTAGATCTGCATAAATGTGGATGGTATACCCAGAGAGCCACCAGTGGAGGGAAGTAATTCTTCACCTGTATCAGTTGTCAGTTGGAGATAGCTTCTGGGTTCAGACCCGGGACTCATGTCCAGTTCCACTCTCAGCACTGAGACCTCGTCTGGTTTGGACCTGGGAAGGCCCTGTGCATTCTGCCACAGTCTCTTTGAGTTCTTGTCTAAGCATATGCAATCGTCTTAAAACATATCCTTGTGGATGAGAACTAGGTGGATTCCAATTTCTTACTGACATAAAGCTTAATGAAATGACTTGTCTATATTTACTTAATTATTTGTATAATAATTTGTTTCTTGACATTTTGATTTTTATATTATAAGAAGCAAATATTTTCATATCTGTAAATATTAAAAATTTATTTCAAGAATAATTGTAATACATTTAAGCATGTTTCAGCATTCTATCTTACTGATTCTCTACCTCGGTGCATAATGAACTCCCTTAATTTCACGATGATCCTATTAACACTTAACTTCTATTTAAGTACTACTTTATTCCAGAATTTAAAAAAATATTACTTTAAAAAAATAAAGCATGACATTCTTCCTGGGGGCAGGGAGTGGGTCCAAGGAGGGCTTTTCTTGTTTACATTTTCTTTCTGAAAGAATTGGATATGAAGCTTCATTTCAATCTCTTACTGTGTTTGTCACCTGCTGTCCTTAGATGTCTAGGTCTTACCTGTCTGCCCTTCTTGAACTTCTGTTGATTCCCAAGACAGAGAAGTCTGCCTGCCATGTTTTTCAGAACTTAGTAAATGGTATCTATGGGTTACATCAATCACTGTTAGATTTTCTCATCTTGAAAGTCAGAACAGCATCAGTAACCTATCTGAAACGTGCTACTGTTTTCTTCTGGGTGTTCTTATAGGGAAAGAGTCAGTTAGCACTTCTTCATGGATGCCATCTGGACATCACTACAACCCTTAGCAATGGAGACTTTCTGGCTGTAGGATCTCTTGATATCAGAGTGACACTGCAGCAGTCTTTACCCTAGGAAAATTTGATAAGACAATCTATAAATTTGATCTGATAAAGTATATGGTTTCTATGAGGTCATGGAACAGCAGTTATGCTTGAGGTTATCAACACTCCTTACGCCTTTGCTTTTGACACCCATCTCCTGATGCCAGCTTACTTTCACCACAATGTGGATATGAATTTGCATACTTTCATGTGATATTAGATAAAGAATATTAAGCTGAAAGAGATTCTGAAAACTTCTGGTTCAAATCCTCTGTTGTACAGGCTTATAAATAGGTAGAATATAACTATAAATAGATATAAATACACAGGTAGAAAATAGATATCTTGTTTAATATCCAGCCAGTTGATACTTGCATTTTAGAAGTGTCCTGATGCTCAGTGCATTCATGGTGCATAACTTGTAGAAACTTGTTTTTAACATGGAATGGATCTGGAGGTGGAGACACCAGCAAGATGTCAGTTTAATGATGATAGAACTGTGTTGTAGTCAAGCACCAAGAGGGATGCTACACAGGTGGAGTCAGCTCTAGCGGGAGGGCAGCATATACTGGTACCAGCTTTGCTTCAAAACTGTGAGAGGTTCTTTCTGCTCTACCCTAGCAAGCCTGGGATGACTCTGATTTATGCCTGCTATTCTGATATAATTATTATTTACACTTTCAAAAGTGACCCTATTCTGACAGTTTATTAATTGGTCTGTCTAGTTTTCAATCTAGTGGACACACGATCCTTTTTTATGTCATAGATGTTTTTCACCTGTCAATTTTATTTTACTTACTTTATGCAAGAAGGGTGTAATAACCCAAACTTAAAAAAATGTCAAATATTGAAATCAATCAACATGATAGTATTTGACAGGTAAGAAGGAAATGGTAAAGGAAGCTATCTAAAAGAAGTTAAAGGTGGAAACCACTCATCTTCCTTGTGACAGAAACAATGTCCAGTGTAAAACACTGGTCACCTGGCAAACGGTGCTGGGGTCAACAGCATGCTTATTGATCAACTGCTTCAACCGAAGTAACATTTTTTTTCCCATTTTCTGTATTGAAAAGGCAATGTGAGTTTAAAAGTGATATAAGTGCCTTGTAAGCATTTTTCATGTTTATAATTTCTCAGCATTCTTTGGTAATTTCATCTACGAATTCTATGTATTTAGGTCACAGACACTCCCTCACATGCACTCATCCACCTAACTCTTCTTGGATTTCCCCATCTTCCTGCCTCAACTTCATTTCTTTCTTCTCTCTTTCTTCAATTTCTTCACATTCTTTCTTCTATAACCCACTCAGTCCAATCATTGCTGCCAATAAATGGACTCACGGCACCATCCATTTTAGCACGGATAAGCTACCTTGAGCTATATTACCGAAGAAGAAGACTGACTCTCTTCCTCAGTGGACATCAACTGTTAGCATTCTGTTTAAACTCCACCCCCATAGTTACCTGGCAACAGTTAGGTATCCTCCTCCCCACAGTTTCCTGGCAGCAGCCAGGTAGGCCTGACTCAGTATATAGGGGCTGCTTGCCCCTTCCTCCCTCTCTTGATCTCTTATTCCTCTCTTGCCTTTTCGCTCCCGTTCTGTCCCCTTGTCCCTTCCCCATTCCCTTCCTCCAGCCTCTACTTCTCTACTCTCTCCCCTCTCTCCCTTTCTCTGTCTCCACTACCCTCTTAACTCCCCTTCCCATGCCCTGAATAAACTTTATTCTATACTATACCACTATACCATCGTGTGGCTGGTCCCTCAGGGGTAAGGGATGCCTCAGCATGGGACCGCTGAGAAATCCTCTTCTGCCATACCTTACCACACCCCCACAGAACATATCCCCCCCCCTTTATCTTTTTATAAACACATCACCAACTACCCATAATTCCTTAGCTAGTTGTGTGGCCTCATGAGCACTTTTCCCGCTATGGTTGGATTTCCCTTGTGTAGCTCGAGTGTCAGCAATCCCAACTACTGTGAGTTCATGAGGACAATGCCCATGCATGTACAAAAGACAACTTTCATAGTAATCTTTCCAACATCTGGCCTTAAAAATTTTCCAACTCTTCGTCTAACCATGTTACCATATCCTAGTGAGGAGGAATGCAATATAGAGTTTTCTTTAAAAATTCTATTAATGTACTTCTTATTTGATGCATTGGACTTTCAAAATAAGTTTTTGTACATTCAACTTTTCATTTTTTTGATAGTTTCCTCCACCTATATTCTTATCTTTTCTTTTTACTTATTGTGAAAAACCTTACATAGTTTGACTTTCACTCAGCATGTTTTCATTTAACTCTATCTGTTGGATTTCCTGCAAATTGGTAGCTAGGTTTAAAGATATGATTAGATTTTAGGAATGGTTTGTTCCTTCACAATGATAAAAGATAGCATTTGGTGGATTCTTGTTTTGTGATGACATTAGCAGCTTTATTCAAAGGTTAGTCACCAATATCATTTTATAGGCCAAATCAGGTCTTGCCACAGAACTGAGTAGCTGTGATGGGAACTATGTATTTTGCAAATCTTATAGTGCTATTTTTATGGTTTCAGAATAGTGTCTTGACCACTGAACTACCCATTCTATTATATATAATATTTTGAGAAATTGTAGTGTCTTCTAAATGAATAAGTGATATTCAGATTATAATGTAGGATTTTGAATTTTCACTTAAACTGGTTTATTTCTGCATATTCTTTAACAACAAAAATTCTATTTATCAATAATGAAATAATTACTTCTTAATTTTACATACTATTGAAGTCTCATAATGTGCATATTAATACAATCACAACCAAATAAGATTATAAAAACAGTTAAAATTGTTTTTCAGTAGTTTCCTCAATCTTCAATAAAGATTGAGGAAAATCTTCAACAAGATTTATTCTCCAATATTTTTTTACATTGATTTTCTTATAGTTTTGTTTTCTCATTTATGTGTGTGTGTGTGTGTGTGTGTGTGTGTGTGTTTGGACTCACGTGCACATGTGTCTCTGAGTCACAAGCATCCATGCATCTTGGCATGTGGGTGGACTGCAGTGAAAACCTTTGGGAGTTTGTTCTCTCCTTCTGCCCTATGAATCCCACTGTGGGGCTTGATGGCAGATGTCTATCTGTGGAACTTCAAATACATCTCAAATTCAGCTCTGCATTTGCTGATTTTCTGCTTCTTAAAGTCATATATTTATTATAGATGAATGTGGTATTCAACTGGTATGCAACATCTGTTTGTTCTTACACTTCTGCTTACAGTTTGCTTCACATATTTTGATATTCTGTTGTCATATGTACTGTAAGTTTCCTATGTCTTCATAGAGTATTGATCTCTTTGTCATTATGTGAGTCTTTTTTATTCTTTTTAAGTCAATATTTGAATATTTATTTTTTAATTAATTAATTAATTTTTTCAAATAGTAATTTTTACTTATTCACACAGGGGTTATAAACACAAAAAGGCAGGATGTGGGGAAGGGGATGACACTGGAGCATGGGTGTTCAGGGGGAATACAGATATTTTTCAGAACTGGGTGTCAGCTGGGTGAAGGTTCAGGGGACAGGTTGCTATGACTCTGCCTATGATTCACTTGTCCTTATCTAAGTTGGTATTATCTGCCAAGGCTACCTATTTACAAGGTCTATGACTACTCAGGCTGGTAAATTTCCACAAAAGCTGCCTATTTACAATAGCTTATAGCCATCTATTTCAATGTTTTTCCACAGAGACCCAAGACTTGGTGTTAGGGACTTCCGGTTTGGGACCGAGCCTAGAGCAGGTCGCAGGCAGCAGCTCCGTACCCAACCGCAGAAAACCAAGAAAAACAGGGACTCCCAGGAGCTTGAACTCACGCAGCATCCCAGGTAAGGAAAAAGCAGCACTCACCCCAAACAGGGAGCAACAGGGACCCACTGGGACCCAGGAATTCGCTCCTGGCCTGGAGCGGGCTCCATCTGGTCGGGGCCCGAGCACTCGCGGATCCCGGGAGGCAGCTCTGCACCCAATCTCGCAGACTCCAGAGGAAGCGGGGCTCGCAGGACCTCTGTGCCAAGCAGGGTCTTGGGCTAGGAGGTGGCAGTGCTTGCCCCCGAACAGGGAGTGGCTAGGACCCACTGGGACCCAGGAGTTCACTCCAGGGCCCGGAGCGTGGGTTCCTTCCGGTCTATGCCAGAGCAGATCCCGGGAGTCAGCTCTGCACCCAATCTCACAGAACCTAGAGGGAGCTGGGCTCTCCGTGGCTCAAGCTAGCTCAAGCAGTTTCTTAGGCTAGGAGGTGGCAGTGCTCGCCCCCAATCAGGGAGCAACTGGGACCCACTGGGACCCACTGGGACTCATTGGGATCCAGGAATCCGCTCCTGACCCGGAGCCCCGGCCCCTTCCGGTTTCCACCTGAGCACCGAGCACATCTTGGGCCTCATCTCTAACTCAAGCAGCAAAACCCATCCCAAACAGTTCTGACACAACCTAGATAATAGGAAAGACAGGCCCCAGTCAGAGACAGCTCTGATAGCACAAAGGTGATCCAGATGGCGAAAGGCAAGCTCAAGAACACAAGCACCAGCAACCCAAGGTACTTGCCATTATCAGAACCTAGTTCTCCCACATTAGAAAGTCCTGAACTCCCCATATCACCAGGAAAACAAGAACCAGATCTAAAATCATTTCTAATGATGATGCTAGAGGACTACAAGAAGGAAGTAAATAACACTATCAAAAAACTTGAGGAGAACACAGGAAAACAGGATGAAGTCCTTAAAGAAACACAAAAATCCTTTAAAGAATTACAAGAAAACACAAACAAACAGATGAAGGAATTGAACAAAACCATCCAGGACATAAAAATGGAAGTGGAAACAATAAAGAAATCACAAAGGGAGACTATCCTGGAGATAGAAAACCTAAAAAAGAAATCAGGAGTCATAGACACAAGCATCACCAACAGAATACAAGAGATAGAAGAAAGAATCTCAGGTGCAGAAGATACCTTAGAAAATATTGACACAACTATCAAAGAAAATGCAAAATGCAAAAAGTTGCTATCTCAAAATATCCAGGAAATCCAGGACGCAATGAGAAGACCAAACCTAAGGATAATAGGTATAGATGAGAGTGAAGATTCCCAACTTAAAGGGCCAGTAAATATCTTCAACAAAATTATTGAGGAAAACTTCCCTAACCTAAGGAATGAGATGCCCATAATCACACAAGAAGCCTACAGAACGCCAAACAGACTAGATCAAAAAAGAAATACCTCCCGTCACATAATAATCAAGACTCAAAATGTACAAAACAAAGACAGAATTTTAAAAGCAGTAAGGGAAAAAGGCCAAATAACATATAAAGGCAAACCTATCAGAATTACACCTGACTTCTCACCAGATACTATAAAAGCCAGAAGATCCTGGACAAATATCATACAAACCCTAAGAGAACATAAATGCCAGCCCAAGCTACTTTACCCAGCAAAACTCTCAATTACCATAGACGGAGAAACTAAGATATTCCATGACAAAACTGAATTTACACAGTATCTTCCCACAAAACCAGCTTTACAAAGGATAATAGCAGGAAAGCTCCAATACAAGGAGGGCAATCATACCCCAGAAAGAGCAAGAAAATAATCCTTTTCCATCAAACCCAAAAGAAGATAACCACACAAAAGATGTCTCCACTATTAGCAAAAATGACAGGAAGCAAGAACACCCTCTCCTTAATATCTCTTAACATCAATGGACTCAATTCCCCAATAAAAAGGCATAGGCTAACGGACTGGATACGCAAACAGGACCCAGCTTTTTGCTGCTTACAGGAAACCTACCTCAGTGACAAAGACAGACACTACCTTAGAGTAAAAGGTTGGAAAACAATTTTTCAAGCAAATGGCACTAAGAAACAAGCGGGAGTAGCCATTCTAATATCGAATAAAATCAACTTTCAACTTAAAACTATCAAAAAGGATAAGGAAGGGCATTTCATACTTGTCAAAGGAAAAGTCAACCAACATGAACTCTCAATTCTGAATATCTATGCGCCAAATACAAGAGCATCGAATTTCATAAAAGAAACCTTACTAAAGCTCAAAACACACATTGTACCTCACATAATAATAGTGGGAGACTTCAACACCCCACTCTCAGCAATGGATAAATCATGGAAACAGAAACTAAATAGAGATACAGTAAAACTAACAGAAGTTATGAACCAAATGGACTTAACAGATATCTATAGAACATTTCACCCTAAAGCAAAAGAATATACCTTTTTCTCAGCACCTCATGGTACCTTCTCCAAAATAGATCATATAATTGGGCACAAGACAGGCCTCAACAGATATAAGAAAATTGAAATAATTCCCTGCATCCTATCAGATCACCATGGTCTAAGGCTGGTCTTCAAAAATGACAAAGAGAATGGAAAGCCCACATTTACATGGAAACTGAACAACACCCTACTCCTTGATAATCAGGTAAGGGAAGAAATAAAGAAAGAAATTAAAAACTTTTTAGAATTTAATGAAAATGATGACACATCATACCAAAATTTATGGGATACAATGAAAGCAGTGCTAAGAGGAAAATTCATAGCTCTAAGTGCCTACAAAAAGAAACTGGAGGGAGCATACACTAACAGCTTGACAGAGCACCTGAAAGACCTAGAACAAAAAGAAGCTAATACACCCAAGAGGAGTAGAAGGCAGGAAATAATTAAACTCAGGGCTGAAATCAACCAAATTGAAACAAAAAGAACTATCCAAAGAATCAATAAAACCAGGAGTTGGTTCTTTGAGAAAATCAACAAGATAGATAAACCCTTAGCTAGACTAATCAGAGGGCAGAGAGACAGTATCCAAATTAATAAAATCAGAACTCAAAAGGGGGACATAACAACAGAAACTGAGGAAATTAAAAAAATCATCAGATCCTACTACAAAAGCCTATATTCAACAAAATTGGAAAATTTGGATGAAATGGACAATTTCCTAGACAAATACCAGTTGCCAATGTTAAATCACGACCAGATAAACCATCTAAACAGTCCCATAACCCCAAAAGAAATAGAAGCAGTCATTAAAAGTCTCCCTACAAAGAAAAGCCCGGGACCAGACGGTTTTAGTGCAGAATTCTATCAGACCTTCAAGGAAGACCTAATCCCAATTCTTTTCAAACTATTCCACAAAATAGAAACAGAAGGTACACTACCCAACTCATTCTTTGAAGCCACAATTACACTCATACCTAAGCCACACAAAGACCCAACAAAGAAAGAGAACTTCAGGCCAATCTCCCTTATGAACATTGATGCAAAATTACTCAATAAAATTCTAGCGAACCGAATTCAAGAACACATCAAAACAATTATCCATCATGATCAAGTTGGCTTCATCCCAGGAATGCAGGGTTGGTTCAATATTCGGAAATCCATCAATGTAATCCATTATATAAACAAACTCAAAGAAAAAAACCACATGATCATCTCACTAGATGCTGAGAAAGCATTTGACAAAATTCAACACCCCTTCATGATAAAAGTCTTGGAAAGGTCAGGAATTCAAGGTCCATACCTAAACATAGTAAAAGCAATTTACAGCAAACCAGTAGCCAGCATTAAACTAAATGGAGAGAAACTTGAAGCAATCCCACTAAAATCAGGGACTAGGCAAGGCTGCCCACTCTCCCCCTACTTATTTAATATAGTATTGGAAGTCCTAGCCAGAGCAATTAGGCAACACAAGGAGGTCAAAGGGATACAAATTGGAAAGGAAGAAGTCAAAATCTCACTATTTGCAGATGATATGATAGTATACTTAAGTGACCCCAAAACTTCCACCAGAGAACTCCTAAACCTGATAAACAACTTTAGCAAAGTGGCTGGATATAAAATTAACTCAAGCAAATCAGTAGCCTTCCTCTACTCAAAAGATAAAATGGCTGAGAAAGAAATTATGGAAATGACACCCTTCAAAATAGTCACAGATAATATAAAATACCTTGGTGTGAACCTAACCAAGCAAGTAAGAGACCTGTATGACAAGAACTTCATTCCCCTGAAGAAAGAAATCGAAGCCGATCTCAGAAGATGGAAAGATCTCCCATGCTCATGGATTGGAAGGATTAATATAGTAAAAATGGCTATTTTGCCAAAAGCCATCTACAGATTTAATGCAATCCCCATCAAAATTCCCACTCAATTCTTCTCAGAGATAGAAAAAGCAATCTTAAAATTTATTTGGAATAACAAAAAACCCAGGATTGCGAAAACTACTCTCAGCAATAAAAGAACTTCTGGAGGAATCACCATCCCCGACTTCAAGCTGTACTACAAAGCAATAGTGATAAAAACTGCATGGTATTGGAACAGA
>NW_021620769.1:4698802-4713659 GCF_004785775.1 Grammomys surdaster | reverse complement strand
AGCTGGGGGCACTAAACAGTGTAACAAGATGTTTATCAGAGTGCGCTAAGCTATTGCAGGCTGTTGAAACAAGTCTCTTGTCAGGGTATATGGCTCAAGATGGCTGTAAAGATGATAGCCACTTTCAGCTAAGAGTAGGCTCCCAACAGGTCTCCCTTTTTAAATTTGTTTTCAAAAGGGAAGGCTGGGAAAACTTATGGAAACCGTGTCTGTCTTAGGTTGGAACAAAAGACCTCAGCCTCTCTTTCTCGTCTCTGGATACTCAACAGCCATTGGTTGAGCTCTTGTCTTAGGATGGTGAGGCCTCCCAGTTAGGGGCAAGGGTCTTGAGGTATTTTCTTACCCGTCATTGACTATCTGGCTTAGCGCGTAAGTTAAGGGTTAATCTTCGTTAGTCTTGATGACAGAGGTTTTAGTCTCCTACTTTTAGCCTGTAATAATGGACCTGTATGGGTTTTATTTGTGTAACGTCTATCTGTTGTAGTACAAAAGCCATCAGTTTGTTGAGCAGCATGAACCCGAGAGACAAGAGACTTAGCAATGTCTGAATGGTTAGCGCAAATATAACACTCTTTTTAAGGGTAGTACATAACTTCTTCTGTTGGAGGAGTAAAAAGTATAAGCCTCTTCTATTCTATAACATTATTTTCTAAATCTAATCTATATAAGTACAGAACTGATCATAGCTTTGATCTTAACAAAACAAGTAAGAAAATCTCTATTCTTGTCCCAGTCAATCTCAAACCTAAAACACAACTATAGTAACTATGGTAATGGGTTTTCTCTAGGGTTTAAACAATGTACCACTAAATCATAAATCAGGGAACCAAGAGTCTAATAGAGTCACCCTGGAGGCGTGGGTGGTGATGTCTTCTTCTGCACTGAGAAGAGCCACCCTGGAGGTGCGGGTGGTGATGTCTTCTTCTGCACTGAGAACTTCCCAAGTCAGGTATACTGGTTGATTCGCTCCAGTGAAGCATCTTTATGTGTTTTGTAAAGGAAAAATACGCTTTTCAGGGGGTTTCTCTTTTCTGGATTTGTTATTATTGTCTATTTGTTTGATCAGTCTCTCTGGCAGCCATCGTGTGGCATCTGTCGTTTGGGAATATATGTAGACAGATCCTCTTTCCCAGATAAGCACTGGATCTGGCCCATTCTAGGTTCTAGTTAATGGGTCTTTCCAGAGGACTGTTGTAATTTTTTTTTTAGTATTAGGATGTCAGAATCTATCTGTAGCAGATTTTTCTTCAGAATCCAAAGTTAAAAAATTTAAAATAAAGAGCGTGTGATGAAGGATATTCCTAGGGGATCCCTTGGTAGGATACCATTTCCCATTTTTAATTTTTTCAAATTGACATTTAATGGTTTGATGTGTCCTTTTTACCATACCTTGGCCCTGTGGATTATATGGAATACCTGTTTTATGTAATATTCTCAATTTTTCACAAAATTTGTGGAAACTGGAGTTTGTATAACCTGGGCCATTGTCAGTCTTGATCTGTTTTGGCACACCCAATACAGCAATTGTAGCAAGCATATGGTTGATCACATGTTTGTTTGTTTCTCCAGTTTGTAATGTCGCGTAAATGAAACCACTGTATGTATCTATACATACATGTATATATTTTTGATTACCAAATTCATTTTAATGGGTAACATCCATTTGCCAGAGACTGTTTGGTATTAGTCTCTTTGGATTTACACCCAAATGAGGAACTGGTAGACATGTAACACACGATTGACATTGTTTGACAATTTGTCTAGCTTGTTCTCTGGTAATTTTAAACATGACTTTTAAAGTTTTAGAATTTAGGTGATGTAATTCATGAGCCTTTATGGCCTGATCCAAGTTAGATGGCGGATCTGATAAAGTCACTGCGGCTACACGAGTGGCTAGATCTGCCTTGGTGTTTTCTTCAGTGAGAGGACCTGGTAGCCCAGTGTGGGCTCTCAGGTGTCCTATAAAGAATTTACACTTTCTTCTCAAAATTAATTGTTGGCACTGTAAAAACAAATCGGCTGCTTCTGAGGAATGTTTTATTTGTGCAGCAGTTTCTAGCAGAGGAATAGATTGAGCTATATATGAGCTATCTGTGTAAATATTAATGGTTTGATTTGGAAATGCTTGAAACACAGCAATAACAGCATGTAATTCAACCAATTGAACTGACACAGATGATGTAGCAAAGGAAATTACTTGATCTTTAAAGGCATAAGCAGCTGCTCCTGATGAGGAACCATCAGTGAAAACTAGCAATGCTTTCTTTATAGGTGCATGTGCAGTACGAGATGGAAAAACAAATGCATGGCGATTACAAAATTGAACTAATTTGTCTGGCGGATAATGGTTATCTAGTTGACCAGCAAATGAAGCACATGCTATAGGCCAAACTTCAGAACTCTGCATAAGCCAATTAACCTGATGTCTTGTATATGGTTGTACTATGACATCAGGGTCTTTTCCAAAATATTTTCGACTGTTATCTCTGTCTAATATAATCATATCTGTTACAACTGCATAGTATGGATAAAGAACTTTTTTAGGGGATGAGGGAAGATGAACCCATAATATAGGTGCAGTCTGCCAAAAAACTGCAGTAGGAGTTAATTTAGTGTTAAAAATAAGAAAATATAAAGGCTTAGAATAATTAATATGAGTTACAAATTGAGATGAAATAGCACTCTCAACCTTCTGTAAGGCTTTTCTACCCTCCTGTGTTAGAATCCTGCCAGACTTAGGGTCAGAATCTCCTTTGAGAATGTCAAACAAAGGTTTCAACTCTCCTGTCGTAAGTTTCAAATATGGTCGTAGCCAATTAATGTCTCCCAACTGTTTTTGAAAATCATTAAGTGTCTTAAGGGAATCAGTCCTCAAGGTGGCCTTACTGTTAATAATACGTGGACCATTAATCTGAAATCCTAAATAAGTATATGGTACCTTTTCTGGTGTTATTTGTAACCTTGCAGTCTGTAAAGCTGTTTTAAGATCATCAAAGCACTGGAGTACCTGTTTTCTATCTTTTCCTGCTATTAAAATATCATCCATGAAATGAATTATGTAGATTTGCTTTCACATGGTTCTAACACCCTCTATGGCGGAAGCCACAAACTTTTGGCACAAGGTAGGACTGTTAGCCATACCCTGAGGCAAGACCTTCCATTGATATCTTTTCATAGGTTCTTTAAAGTTTATAGCGGGAACACTAAAAGCAAAGCGCTTTCTATCATTAGGATGCAAAGGGATAGTAAAGAAACAGTCTTTTAAATCTATAACTATTTTATAATAGCCTAAAGGTATGGCCACTGGTGTGGGCAGCCCAGGTTGTAAGGCTCCCATCAGAATCATGGCTGCATTAACCTCCCTCAAGTCTTGCAACAATCTCCATTTTCCTGACCTTTTCCTAATAACAAATATTGGGGTATTCCAGGGAGAGTTACTCTCTTCTAAATGTCCTGCCTGTAATTGCTCCTGCACTAGCAATTGAGCAGCTTGTAACTTTTCGGTGGTTAGGGACCACTGATCCACCCAGACAGGCGAGTCCCCCTTCCAGGTAATGGGATCGGCACAATGCCCTAGGGGTGCAGCTGAATCAATAGTCCCCATCAAAAATACCCCAAGCCTCTTTTTCCAGAATTATCATGGATCTCAATAGGATGAATAATCTCATCTTCACTTTTCCCTAATCCTTTCCCTGTGGAAAATCCAGAGTTTATCATTTAAGCTGTGATTACTTCATTAGGGCTGCACATAATCAATCCCAACTGGGATAATAGATCTCTGCCCCAGAGATTAATGGGAAGGCCCGGGATGACATAGGGTTGTATATTGCCTGTATTTCCTTCTTTATCTTTCCATGTCAGCACCTTAGAACTTTGCTGTGGATTTTGGCTTTGGCCAATACCCCTTAAATTGGTTAAAGTTGGGATCAGAGGCCAGGTGGCGGGCCAATCACTTTGTTTGATGATTGTCACATCAGCTCCTGTATCAACCAAGCCTCGGAATGCCTTCTCGTCGAGCAATATTGTCATCATAGGTTTTTGTTTAATAATAGGCTGTACCCAGTATGCATCAGAGGAACCAAAGCCCTGATCCCCTCTCTTAGGACTCTTATACTTGTGATTAGTAGGAATCAATGGAAGTAACAATAGTTGAGCTATCCTCCTTCCTGTAGGAATAGTGACTATATTCTGTATTGTCTTGGCCATTACCTTAATCTCACCTTGATAATCATTGTCTATAACTCCAGGAAAAATTTGTAGTCCTTTATAGTAGCACTGCTTCTCTCCACTATCAGGCCAAACACATTTGGATAGAGTGGTCCAAACACTCCAGTGGGTAAGGCCTGAGGTCCCATTTCTGGGGTTAATACTGTGTGGGTGGCAGAACTGAGGTCCAGTCCTGCACTTCCTGGTGTTGCTCGACTAAGTTCTGAAAGGGGTTGTTGTTTGTCGGTATGAAACTGACTGCCCCGTAAGCCTGTTTTGGCTTGTATTGGTTCGGGGCCTGGGGCTGGCCCCTGTTCCCGTTTCCCTGATTATGGGAAAGGGTGTTTCCTTGTGCATCAATCTTGGACCTACATTCACTAGCCCAATGCCTTCCACGTTTGCAACGTGGGCATAGCCCAGGCTGTTTTCTGGGCTGTCTCTGGGTTAACTCATTTTCTGCTTTGCAATATTTTGAAAAGTGTCCAGGCTTGCCACATTTAAAACAGGCCTTTTTGTCTCTACTTGTCAAAAAGTCTCTTACTGATTGTCCTTGTATGGCGGCTGCCATAGCTAAGCCCTGTTGGTAGGAGGGCCCTATATCAGAACAGAGTCTGATATACCCAGTAAGATCTGTCTTTTTCTTATAGGGTCTAATGGCTGCTTGGCAGGCAGAATTGGCATTTTCATATGCAAGTTGTTTTACATAATCTGTACCTGCCTCTACATTACCAAAAATCCTCCCTGCTGTTGTCATTAACCGATGAACAAAATTAGAAAATCGTTCATCAGACCCTTGTCTGACTGAGGTCAAAGATGCACCAGGGTCTCCCTTTACCAGGAGTTTGCACCAAGCCTTCATGGCCGCATTTTGAATTTGAGCAAATAAGCCTGGGTCATATTGCATCTGGTTATCACTAGAAGCAAATTGCCCTTCTCCTACTAAGGCATCAAAGGACCAACCATTACCTGCCTGAATGTTTTTCCTAGCTGTCTCTTTACAATTCTCATGATACTCTGATTTCCAAATAAGATGGTCACCACAGCTAAGAACTGCTCTCACTAGAGTATCCCAATCACCAGGAGTCAGCCACTCTTCTGCAACAGATTCTAAGATTGCAAGAGTAAAGGGAGCAGTGGCACCATATTGTGACACTGAATTTTTTAATTCTTTAATAATTTGAAAGTTAAACCCTGTGTGATGTGTCCACACAACTCTTTGAGCATCTCTAGTCTCTGATACAGGGAAAACCTCAGCCTCTCCCTCCTCTGGTTGATCTGTGGCTGAACTGAAACCAGAGGACAGGGGCTGTCTTTGGACTCCAGGTTGAGGAACTCGAGGACCTGAGGAATTTTCCTTGTCCTCTCGAGACCTCTTCCCTGTCTTTAATTTTTGTATCTGATTAATTAAGTCCTGATACTCTTCTTCTAACTCTATTTGTTGTTTAAGGAAAGAAATTTGTTGTTTAAGAAAAGAAATTTTGTCCTGCAACTCCTTTCTGTGATCTTCAACCACCATCTCCATAGCAGGAGTGTCTGGAGGTGGAGGAGCACAGGGAGGGGGCCTTCGGGAAGAAGGCCATTCAGGATCAAAATATTTGGCTGCCTCTTCCTCTAGGTCAGCACAATCTGGCTCTGACAAATTGATTACTTCAAACTTTGGTCCTATTTTGGATTCTATGTGTTTCTTTTTCTTTGGGGCATGAAAGGCAACATTTAAACAGTGAAACAAAAGCAGACAATTGATACACGTAAACAGCAAGCAACAGAACAAAACCAGAGAGTTGAGTTCAGGCTGACTTATTTCTTGCCCCATTATTACTATGACTTACTGGTCTCCACACGGCAGTTTCCTGTGGCAATCACCTCTGTTTCACCTCTGAATTTTCAGTCAATCCTCCTTCCAGTAACATCCCTCACTGGGTCTCTGGTTCTTGCTGCCGCACGTCTGGGCTCCACTTTGTAACTGCCGTTTCTTTTGTAACGGCCGTCAAGTTCTGCTACTTTGTAAAGGCCGGCCGGTTCTGCTGCTCCGGTCCGCAGGCCAGGGTCTAGCAAGAGAGAGAGTGGGGACGGAGGAAGGGGGAAAAAGGGGCGAGAGACGCAAAAAATAGATACAAGACAGAGTCCGGTGGAGTCTCTTCAAGTCTCTTCTTTATTCTCCTCTCTTCTATATTCTCCTCACTCCTTCAGTCTCCTTCCACCTTCTACTTTCTACCTTCTACCTCCTCTCTTCCATCTACCTCCAACTCCTTACTTCCTACTTCCTACTACTACTATAGAAGGGAAATCCTGGGTATTTATACCCTTTACCACGTGACTTGCCCTCGTGGACAATCTCAACTGAAGCCACTATGTCACGTGCCTTGTAGCCATGGATACCAGGAGCACCTTGCAGCTGGGGGCACTAAACAGTGTAACAAGATGTTTATCAGAGTGCGCTCAGCTATTGCAGGCTGTTGAAACAAGTCTCTTGTCAGGGTATATGGCTCAAGATGGCTGTAAAGATGATAGCCACTTTCGGCTAAGAGTCGGCTCCCAACATATAACCACAGATTGCATATGCCTATCATCCCTCATCAAAGAAGCTTCATATTATAACAAATTGGGACTATTATAGAAAACCACAACTGGACACAATGCATAGGTCAATGAATTTGTCAGAGTCCAGCCACAATGGTTCTATCTCCATCATAGCTCCTGCATCCATGACTCAAAGAACATTTTGGAAGAAAGGGTGGAAAAATTATAAGACCCAGAATAACAGGAAGTGTCCTGTGAACCAGTTCTTCATAGAAATGAATACATAAATGGTATCTGAACAATGTTGATATCAATAGACATTCTAACATAGAAGGGAGGAGAACCTCAAGAGGTCACAGCTCTGGAGAAGAAACTCTAAGCAACTGATGATTGTAGAGAGATATAGAATTAGACTTTCCCAGAAATGACCCCTCTAAATGGTTGTCCTGAAACCTTATACACACAAGCAACAAGACAGACTCTGTAGTGTCTAGTTATATATATATATATATATATATATATATATATATATATATATATATATATATATATATATATGTACATATATAACAATATCTATTACGATTATGTACATTATATATAATCACTGAAGGGGCTATCAATTTGATATTCAAGAGTGATATGGAAGGGCTTGGAGGGAGGGGACACAGCTAGAAGAAAATGGAAATAAGTGATATAATTATGTTTTAATTAAAAGTAAAAAGTTCACTCTGTATAGACTTTGGGTCTTGTTAATTTTAGTGTGTGATTTTTTATTTGCATTTTTATAATAAAGTTGATAAATAATTTTAAAAAGAATTTAAAAGGAGTATTGAAGAAATGCAAAATGGAAATAAATAATAGCTTCTAATATCCAAATCCTAGTCCCAAAACCCATGAACACATTATTTTATGTGGAAAAAAAAAACAAAAACAAAAAAGACCTTGGTAACTAAGGTTAATGACGTTGAAATAAGAAAATTATCCTGGTGAACAACTAGAACAAATCTAGGTAATTTCCTCTTGTCTTTAAAAGCAGAACATAGCCAGTAAATTTATATATACTCACACACACACACAAATACAGATGTGGTTACAGTACATCATGATCATGTAGAAAAGAGATGAGAAAAGGCTACATATGAGGGAGGAGAAATGACTGAGTGAACTGAGTGAAGGTAAGAGGCATGAATTATACATAGTATATAAAGCTGATGCTTCTCTTATTTCTAACTCTTCCATGAATCTTTTGGTTTTGTTAGTGGATAAGAGTTTACAAACATATTAAAGAGTAAGAGGATAACACCTAATGCAAAGACTCATAGCTCCAGAACAGCCATCCTGACTATATAGAAGTTCATGGAAAAGTATAGACCTTGGGTCTGATTCATTTCAGCATATGGTTTTTAATTTGCAAGTTACTTGATAATAACATTCTATATTTTTTAAAAACAGAGGACCTCCTATGGGGGTAAAACAGGAGAGACAGGTATACAAAAAGTAGTTCAAATTGGATTTAGAGATGGGACGGGGTCTAGGCCTGGGATAGAAGGGAAATCTGGGGACTAGAAAAGGCTGGGAAGGCTCTACCCTAGAGTTTCCAAACAGAGTATAGCCCTGATAACAACTTGATTGTAGCCCAGTGTTAGATGTCTGACTTATAAAACTGAAAAATAATAATGGCTTTCTATATGTGCCACCCAAGATATCATAATGGAATATGCAACAGTTGGAAGCCTATGCTTCAAATCAAGAATTGACCTGGAAAGCCAAGTTGGACCCAAAATGACAACTCTCATCTGAGTATGGCTGAATGTGAGAAAGAGAAGAGAGTAAAGGACAAGACATCTATCTCAAACATTGTGCTGATTATTTACAAAATTTGCATTTCATCTTCCTGATAAGGGGATGTACTCTGGCCATGAAATTTTCAGTTCTAAAATGTCCTTTTTTTAATGCTTTTATAGCATTTCCATTTAAGATAAAAATCTCAAATATTTTCATTCACAGTGAGCATATTTTCACTTTGCCTCACTGAGGATACATATAATAACTCGTAAAACTCCTTCCCTGCTGGTTCCATAGTCGGCTCAGTTCAGCCATTTGATTTTCTCTTTCCCTTGAATGGGTTCTGTTCTCTCAGGAGCTGTTATTTTGTTCACACTTATGCTCCAAGTCATTTCAGATTGTACCCTGGCTATCATGAAGGTAAAATTGTGAAGATTCTTAATAATTTTCCCCAATGTACATTGTTTATTCTATTTTAACAGCAATTATTTGAGCTAAGCTTACATTAGAAACATCTGGGGAAGATCTGGCTCTTTTCAGAGTCTTCCCTTCAGCTTAACAGCTGCACACAGGCCCAGAGGTCAGCCAGATGGAATGTTTGGATCCCTTCCCCGGTCCTTTCCTTTCTGGGCTTCCCCTACCCTACAACACCCCCATGCTACTCGGTAGCATCATGTCTCTGGATACTTCTTAAGGGAAATAATAGACATATTGATCAGGATGCCAGGCACGCCTGAGAAGAACTAAGCAAAGAAAGTGGCTCAGATGCCTAGCAAGAAGGATGTTAGGAAAACCTTGTCAGGAAGCAACCAAAGCAAGTCAAATAAAACTTCCTTCATGCCAGAAACCTGGGTCATACAATAAATAAACCTGAGCTCTGCCTGTCACACTAAAGCCAACTACCCGATCAACTGTTTGATGAAGTCACAGAGTTAAACCCAAGCTAGCTTAAAGCAGGACAATTTATCTATGAGTCTGAATTAATAGGGGCAGAAATAATCCTGAGCTGTGTTCCAGAATCTTCTTATAACTCTAGAACTAATACTGTAAAGGTGAACTTTCTATCATTTTGGCTCATATGAAGGAGGATTTCCCAGTAAACTCTGACTTGAGTCTTAGGCACATTAGTATAGAGCAGTGGTTCTCAGCCTTCCTAATGCTGTGACGCTTTAATATAGTTCCTCATGTTGTGATGACCCCCAAACCTTAAAATTGTTTTGTTGCTACTTCATAACTATAATTTTCTACTACCATGAGTCATAATGTAAATATCTGTGTTTTCCAATGGTCTTAGGTGACCCGTGTGAAAGGCTGCCCACAAGTTGATAACTGCTGGTATAGAGAGAATTTTTCACCCTCTAGAGAAAGGTTTCTAAAATTTATATTTTCAAGAATCTCATGCTAGCAATATGCAAAATCACTTCTGCATTATGATTGACATATTACCCATGCACCTATAGAGAAAAAGCAAGACAGGTATCTACCAATGCCCCTGGCGTGTTGAAAAGCATTGCTGGGGGTAAAGAGATGACTCAGTGGTTATGAATGCCTGCTGCTTGTCTAGAGGACCTGAGTTAGTTTCCAGGACCTATTTGGGGGGACTCACAACTGCTTGTAACTCAAGCTCCAGGGAATCTAATGTTTTCTTCTGTACTACACAGGCCCCCACATACTCACACCATACATACATACATACATACATACATACATATAACATAGATCTTAAAATCACGCTGCAATATTCAGCAGCTTGGATCTCTAAGAGTGAATTATAGGTTGATCTAATACAGCACAATGAAGCTGTCTCTTAATTCAACAATTTATTTTATAATTCAATAATTTATTTTATAGTTTGCACACAGAAAAGTCAGAATTTTATTTTCTTCACTACACAGAGGGAGGAAAGGTAAAAAGATAAAAATCCCTGTGTTTGTTTTAACTTGTACACATTTAGGTCAAATAATTTCCAACACTATCTGTGTGATTGAAAAAAGTCTATAACCTTGTCACATCCAGAAAATATTACTTTCTCTTTGAGAAAGGAAATGGGAGAGAAGGAAAACAATGTAGTTTTAAAGCTAAACTTTACCTCCTCCAAAGAAAAACACTGAATATTTTTCAACTCAGGCTACTGACATCTATGTCATAGAATGTTCTAGATACTTTATAAATAGAAGTGCAGAGAGTAAGGGCACTAAGAGAGACTCAGCTGCACTTAACATCTCAAGAAAATTAGAAGCCAAAAACTTTTATTCACTTACAAAATTATATACAATTTGGGCTTGGGGTTAAAAGAAAAACTTCAAAGAATTTGCTTTGATGTTGTTGCTTGAATTGCCATGGAAACAGACTGCGGGTGCTTATGGGTTTGTTTAAAGGTTACTGGGATTGGGAATAGACACAAAGAAAGGAAGTAAGCCAATAAGAATGTGTTACACTAACAACTCCAGCCAGTAGAACAGCCCCAGGAAATGGAGCAAAATACAGGAAGTAGGGTACTTTTTTTTCAATTCCCCATGGAGACTAATTGAAAGCTGTTTCTAGAGTGTAGGATAATGTAACCTTAGCAATATATGCCTACCATGCATAAAGGTAGAAAAGCCTGTGGTGGTTCCACAAAATATCCCTATATGTCTAGATACAAATACTATCAAGCCCCAGGATACATTTAAATGACTGAGATCCAGAAGTGAAGTAGGAGTTGCTGGTATTTTCATAAGTCCATCTTTCATATTGCAGAGTTCCATGTTGCTTGACAAACTAGGGAGGATACCCTGTGCTTCAGTATGATAATCCCTTACAATTCCTAACTTAATCCCTTGAATGAATTCAGAAAGGTCACTGGGAGAAGCTACAATTGCAATGCTGTAGATGGCCATAATAGTAACCTTCTCCCGTTCAACTTTGGTGGTTACAATTGTTGGTCTAGGTTTCTTAGCTAGTGGAGTAGCCAAGGTGTCTATCGTCAAGAAACTCACTTTCTATGCACTCTCAGATCATTGTTTCTGCAAGTGGCATTTGTAGCTGTTACTGACCATGGTGACGTCAGGCAGATGATGGATTTTTAGAAACACTCTATTCACTATATAACGTAGAACCCTATCTCTTCTTGATAATCATCTTGATTAACCAATGATTTGCTGCCAACTAGCTTGGATGTCTGCAATGATGATGTGGTATCCAAGTTTCACGACAACGTCACCTTCCTGTATGTTCGGGTAGAATACCTTTCCACAGACATCAGATGAGAGGTCTATCCACCAGCATGCTTTGCTGTGATTGTTGGTATCAGGGACTAACTTTGAAGATCGCCTCCGAACTCAGCGATGACAGTGACATCACCCATAGGTGACAAGAGCTGTTCCCATTCCCAGCATCCATTTGGTTTATCACCCACGCTTACCTGCAAGTAGTTACATCACAGCCTGAATAAAAGACAGACCCTCTTGAGCTTCCCTCTCTCTTCTCTTTTCTCCTTTCATCTCTGCCTCCCTCCTGTTTGACACACACACACACACACACACACACCGCCAAACAACAAACCTCTCTCACCTGGAACTGCATTGACCTGGTGTGGTCTGTCTAGACACGAGCCTTGATTCCAACACAACAATGATGGATCGTTAGAAAGCTACTCTTACTTCTGCCTTGGATCTTCATACTTTTTACCTTTATTCCAAACTATCCACCTTCAGGAATATCACATCGTTCTGTCTCATGGGTAAAAGAAACACAGGAATACACAACACCAACAACAAAGTATTTTATTATAGGTATCTAGATCTTCTGGATGTGGTTATAACAATAGGAGGCTACTATGTTCTATTACTGACCATCAACATGGACAGTTCACATGAAATTGTAGGTTATGTTTGTATACAAGGGACATAGAGAGAGATCTGGTCTTAACTAAACTTCCTGAGAAGTAAGCCAGATATTGTCCTCTGAGTCAATTATGAAGGAAAATATCCTACTTACCATCTTACACCAATGTATAATTGAGCATGCATATGATTATATTCAGATGCATCATGGGAAAGGACATAAGCAATAAGCAGAGGCTACATGAACTAAGCCTGTCAATCAAAATAGAAAACCATCCATGTTATACCTTTCTGAAACCAAACTCGTCCTTCTCTTGAGTCCCATGAAACTAAACACCAAATAGTAATTAGATTTTTGAACTTCCTTTCTCATGTGCCCATGGCTTTCTATCACTCTTGTCAATGTGCTTCTTTCTGTGAAGCAGTCATACTAAGTCTTTAAGTAAAGTAACTTTGTTACTTTGTGGACGCTGTGAACCTTTACTATGATAATCTGAATAAAAGGCCAAGAATGAAATGTTCAGCTCAGAGCCCAATCAGTGCAAATACCATTTATATATCAATGTTAAAGCTAGAAAATTTTCTGCTTTTTCTTTAGCTTTGCTTTATCTTTTATGATGTTTTTTATTATTAAAAGCATTAATCAAATTAATATTTCATATTGTGTTTGTTTCTCGTGTACATGTGTTTGTGGCTATACATATGAGTACATGCATAATTGGGGATCAGAAGACAGCTTAAAAGAATCCCTTCTCTCTTTCCACCACATGGGTCCAGGGATCATGGGCTTGGGACTTGAAAACAAGCACCTTCTCCCGCTGAGCCACTTTCCAAGAAGAGTCAGCAAATCAATCTTTATCAAATTTAACATTTAAAGTTTACAGAAACAATGATTGATCCAAGAACTTTTCAGAAATACTGAAGAGTCTGTAGTAAGAATTAACCTCAATTAAATAAAATTACTTTAAATGATTGAAACACTTTGGGAGTTGAAAATAGATAACTTAAAAATAAAATATTGATCTTCTTCTGGTGGTTAATGAGACTAGAGAAGTAGGGTTGGAATTTTATTGAAAAGGGCACTTTTCTTGGAGTATTTTCTCCTTTAAAAACTTAGTTTTAGTTTGACTTTATAAGAGTAGTTTGGATAATGTTCAATTCGTCTGCAAAATGGCATTTGAGAGAAAGACAATTTCCATAAAAGATTTGTACAAAATTAGGGCTATAGGCAGAACTATATGTAGACAGACATTTACAGTTCACCTTTGTGAGTTAGGTCGATCTTCCTGAGTCTACATTTGCGGCCTTTTCTGTTACTTTTGCCTTTTTGAGAGAGGGAGTACCTTACAACCACTTCCCCTGTGGTGCAGGCCCAGTACTCTCTCATTAGTAGATGCTGGAGTGGAGACTACATCACTGACATGCAGAAAGAAAAAGATGGCTTTAGGGAAGAGCAAATAGCTACCCCTGTCCTTCTTCTAATACTTTCAGAACAGCTACTCCTTTGTCTCTCTGGCCCACTTGGGAATGCTGGGTTTTCTGCACAATATTTATAACCATTGATAGAATTCAGAGTTTAGGAGGCAAAAAAAAGAAGATTATTTCTCCCACTTTGTTAGAGACCATTTGTCCTAGTACTCCTGAAGCAATTCCAACCCTTTATGCCCTCCACAAGTGGACTATCTGTTTGATCTATATGTACCTGACAAAGCGGAGTGAAGATTATGTTCAAGGTTGTTTTACTTGCTTCTCACTCATCCTCTGCTGCTCTGTGTACCCAGTGCTGTCTGCAGAGCAAGGCAGTCTGCTGAGCCTCTTCCACAGCCACTTCTGTCCCTGAGTCCAGGGCAGGCAGCAAGACACAGCAGGCAGTTAGGGACCAATCTGCAGGAAGCAGCTGCAGTCAAGTGTACTCACCTGTCTGGTTGGGCTAGGTCAAGGTCCAGAAACAAAAGATTTGGGAGAATAAACTCTTCCCTGGAGTGTTACAGCTCAGTAAGACAATCTTTGGTGAAATAACACAAACATTGTATTTCTTGTGTATAGGACATTATAAACATTTGGAAGTGGGTTGGGATCTACAGGAAGATGCTTTCTATTGTCTTCGTTTGAGATATTTAGGAATGCCTCATCTGCATATGGAAGGACTCCAGGTATTGTCCCTACAAAACTGATTGTCAAAGTCTTCTCAATGAGCTGTCATGGTCACATGTTCCAGGACAGGAACCTGGTCTGGAGTACATTGAACACCCATTGTTCTCAATTATGAGAATTGTCAGGGGGTGTGGGATCCTGAATCCCCTCGACCTTACTAGGTTTTCTGTCTGATGTCTCAGTTCATTGCCTCACAATCCTTGTTCAGTGAAATTGAAGAACCAGTGTCCCAGGAGTTCCATCTTTTATACCAACAAAAGAATAAAGGACAGATAAACAAGATGGATGATGGGGGCTAAAATATAGAAGAGTACAAAGGAGAGAGAGAGAGAGAGAGAGAGAGAGAGAGAGAGAGAGAGAGAGAG
>NW_021620769.1:4675712-4698792 GCF_004785775.1 Grammomys surdaster | reverse complement strand
GAGAGAGAGAGAGAGAGAGAGAGAGAGAGAGAGAGAGAGAGAGAGAGAGAGAGAATATCTGTGTGTATCTTTGTATGAGTTTGTGTGCATCTGTATAAAGTCCTCCATATGCTTCATAGTTCATTCTCATAGTATGCCAGAGAAAGTTAGGACTAATCCGCAGAAACACTCTTATCTAAGTTAATGGAAGATTTCATTTTCAAAAAATCAATCAAGATTCCCATGTTACCGTTTATCACCTAATTTATATCCATACAATTCTGGACCTTTCCTAATTCAATCCAGTCTCTTATTCCCAATCAGTAACCCCTAACAGTGTCTCATTTCCTACCCCTCACTGGTCCAGTCATCTGTATATTATCTAAAAGTAAAAGTCCATAAATATTCACTTCATCTTGATATATTTCATTCATCGTCTGTGATTTTGTAAATATATAATGAATGAACGAGTGAATGAGTGAATGAATAAATGACAACTTAACAAGGACTCAAGCTAAGATGATCCATGTCCTTCTGTGATTGTACACCACCTCAGAACTAAACAAAAGACAATCTACACAAGCTCAAAGCTGGGTTGTTTGTTTTGTACCACAAACATCCTAAGTAGAACCACCTTAACTACCAATGATCAAACTCAATAATTAAAAGACAGACAGCAACAGCTGATGAAAACAAACTTTACAGCTCTTGACTGTGTACAGCCCTTAAAGAAGAAGGTTGCCTTTACATAGACAAGACAGGGATGTTTAAAGAGTGCATGAAATAGGTAGTGAAGGCCCTGAGAAAAGACAGAGAGAGAAAGAGAAAGATGAGTGCTGATACAAGAATTGGTTTTCAGCCTCTCCATGGTTGTCAACCCTACTTCCTCCCATCTTGGGACCATTAATTGGGCTATTTTTGATTATTTCTTCTGGTCCCTGGGCCTTAAATAGGCTGACTAACTTTGTGAAACAACAGATAAATAATTTAGTAGCAAAACCTATTCAGATACATTATCATAAGTTAGCTATGGATGACCATGAGACTCAAGATGAGGTTGTTACTCTATCCAGGGTGTTCCCAAAACCCATCTCCACCCAACCTAAAAGAGGGGACTTCCGCCCCTAGACCAAGCAGAGAGGGGCCACCCAGAACCCAGAATGGCGATCTGAATTCTTGCTTAGGCTTCGAGGCCAAGAACAGCAAGGGAATATAAATAAAAGTTAAAAGTATCTCTCTGGGTTCCCTGAGGGACAAACCTGACTGCATAGGGGTTGATGTCACAAGTATCCCCTCTCCAGGAAAAAGACATCGGGATGGGTATGGCCCTCATGCCTCACTGGACAATGACAGGGGGACCGGAGCCATTACAAGGTCCCCTTCAATTACTGGAAGTCAGGCCTCTATCCCAGCCTTTGTAGGATTAGATTCACCACAGCCCTTCTATACTTAGAGAAGGGAGGAGATGTCAGGGGCAGCCTTGCTTATACACTGAAGGCCTAAAATCAGCCATAGGCCTAAAATAAACAATAGGCCTGACATACATGTATACTAACACCAAGTCTTTTTTTTTTTTTTGAGCAATATGCCCTTTATTTTTCTTTTCTTTTTTTTTTTTTTGAACATGAAATGCTTTTTTATAGCGTGTTTTACAAGGGGAGGGGGTAAGAGGGTCCAGGTGGTGGAAAAGTACAAAATCTTCTTGGCCTGTGCCTTGAAACATGTCATGGTCTATATGGTACACTGCCTTGAATTATGATCTACCTGCAGTTCTTCAGAAGATATGGTACACTGCTTGAGTTATGGTCTCCCTGCTATTCTTAAGAAGACATGGTACTCTGCTTTGAGTCTATCTGCAGTTGCTAAGCAGGATCTTGCAGTTGCCAAGCTTCAGAGGACATTGTGCAGGTGGGGAAAGGTAGGGGGTAAGGGTAAGGGCGAGGGTCCTGGCTTCTGGCATCTCCCCCTTCTCTGTTTAGTTAGAGAAGGCGTCTTATGTTCAATCCCAACTATGTGAGTTTTGAATTTGGATGTCTAATTATGGGGGGTCTTAGACAAGTTCACAACCCCAAAACACTGATGTGAGACGAGTCACATCGATGGTCGAAGGCTTTAGGCTGTCGACGATGGGCAACGTCAAGGGACTCTGATGTCGGTGAAAGGAGGGTGAGAGCCCTGTCTTAGGCCATGTAGGCTGCACCCACTCCCAGCACCACGCACTCCTTTTCGGCTGCATTGGGTGGGCCCCTGGGAAGTGGACCTACAATAATCCCATCATTGGACTAACTCACAGCCATCCTAGTCTCTTGTAAATGTTCAAGTTACCAACCATTTGTCAGTTTGGGGTGTAATATTGTCATAAAGGAAGGCTCCCCAATGTTAGCGGCCATATCAAGGGTGGCCTTGGTTTAGGAAAAAGCCAATTTTTGTTGTGGTGATCAAGAGGCCAAGCTCTCTAGCGAGAGAAATGAGGGCAAAGCCAGGCATACCAGGAACCCTTCTGGAGGGCGTGGAAGTCTAGGGGTCGACCGTAGGGGGAGGCAGGGGAGCTGACAGCTGTGTCAGTCTCCTGCGGAGTCACTTCTGGATCCTCTGCAATTTTCAGCTGATGGTAATGAACTTCAACTGCCTTCTTGATGGCAGCATCAACCTGGTTCCGTGGACGACAGGTCACGGGCGATGATCTCTGTCTTGCTCAATCTTGATGTCGTGCGCACATCCTCTCAATGAGGGTCCGTCCGGATGGGTCCGTGCATCGAGCCCCACGTCTGGGTGCCACTTGGCCCCACGTCTGGGTGCCACTTGGTCCTGGTTATTCGTGGGGGCGAGGAGGACTGCAACCTGCTATTCTTCAGAAGATATGGTACACTGCTTGAGTTATGGTCTCCCTGCTATTCTTCAGATGATATGGTACACTGCTTTGAGTCTATCTGCAGTTGCCAAGCAGGATCTTGCAGTTGCCCAGCTCCAGGGGACCTTGTGCAGGTGGGAAAAGGTAGGGGGTGAGGGTAAGGGCGAGGCTCCTGGCTTCTGGTCCATCTGGGTTAGAACTTCTAATAGCAGGCATCACGGGTGATTCAATTTTACCTGGAAAGAAAAAAGAAGGGGATTCTCAGGGAGATTTCTCTTCCCTGGATGTAAATTGTTAATCATCGTATTTATGATTGGGCCTGGCTTTGTGAGGGTATCTATTTTTTTCATTAATATTTGTGGTAGCCGGTTAGCTGTGCCTTCTGTGGTATTGGGCAGGCATATCAGTCCTCAGCTCCATAAGGGAACTGGGACTGGGGCATTCCCTTTATGGGTATGAGGGTCCTTCCCCATATCTGTGGCAAAGTTTTGTTGGTCTTGGTGGTGCCCGAGGTCACCAACATGGTCAGCAAGAGATTTGCCATGAGCTTTCGCTTTAGGGAGAGAAAAGTGAACAAGGCATGATGGAGAGTATTTCAGGGGGACTCCTTCTGAGGGGGTACCGTTCCCCCTCTTTTGTTTTTAAAGCCAATTTTTCAGAGTTCTTGTAAAATCAGGGCAGAAGCGCCAACAGTTGCTCCTTCCACACTCAGAGAGTCATGAAGGCCTTATTTAAGGATATATAAATCTATATTAATAATCTTTTGTCAAAGGACTTTTATAGCTCCACTGACACTTAATCAGACTATATGATATATCGATTAGAAATAGCTTTTTCTACTTTTTGTGAGATTACTTCTCTTTTGTCAATTAACTGTTGAGGAAGTTAGGGTTTACCTCTCTCTTGAGAATATTGAACAGAGATTTAAATTCTTTTGTGGAGAGCTTAAAATAGTATCTTAGCCAATTTGCATCTCCTAGAAACTTTTGAAATTAATTTAAAATAAATAGACTTCCTCTTTTTTTTAAATCCTTTATCTGTGTGGGGTTTTTATTGGGTATTATACGTATTTACCTTTCAATGTTGTCTCCTTTCTCATTCTCCCCCCAAATCCCTTATCCCCTACCCCTTCCTCCTAATTTTTGTGATGGTGTGCTCCAAACATCTTCCCAGTCCCATCTCCCTGCTCTCGAATTCCAACACAGTAGGGGATCCAAACTTTTGGGGACCTTGGCCCTCCACTTTCACTGGAGTCTAATAAGGTCACCCTCAATTCCCTATACAGGTGCGTGAGTCCCTCCCTTTGTGCTCTCTGGTTGGTGGTTTAGACTTTGGGAGTTCTGGTTGAAACTTTTGATGCTCCTTCTAAAAAGGACCAACGCATTCATACTTTGGTCTTCCTTCTTCTATGTGAGTTTTATGTGGTCTATATGAAGATTCTTAGAAATTGTGAGCTTTTGGGCTAATATCCACTTATCAGTGAGTGCATACCATGTATGTTCCTTTGAGATTGGGTCATCTCACTCAAGATGATATTTTCCAGCTCCATCCATTTGCCTAGGAATTTTGTGAACGGATTGTTTTTAATAGCTGAGTAGTACTCCATTGTATAAATGTACCACATTTTCTGCATCCATTCTTCTGTTGAAGGGCATCTGGGTTCTTTCCAACTTCTGGCTATTATAAATAAGGCTGCTATGAACATGGTGGAGCATGTGTCCCTGTTGTATGCTGAAACTTCTTTTGGGTATATGCCCAGGAGTGGTATAGCTGGGTCCCTAGGTAACGCTATGTTCAATTTTCTGAGATACCGCCAGACTGCCTTCCATAGTGGTTGTACCAGTTTACAATCCCACCAACAGTGGAGGAGTGTTCCTCTTTCTCCACATCCTCGCCAACATGTACTGTCACCTGTGTTTTTGATCTTAGCCATTCTGACTGGTGTGAGGTGGAATCTCAGTGTTGTTTTCATTTGCATTTCCCTGATGACTAGGGATGCTGAACACTTCTTTAGGTGCTTCTCAACCATTCGAGCTTCCTCAGTTGAGAATTCTTTGTTCAGGTCTGTGTTCCATTTTTTAATAGGGTTCTTTGATTGTCTAGAGTCTAATTTCTTCAGTTCTTTGTATACCTTGGATATTAGCCCTTTATCAGATGTAGGGTTGGTGAATATCTTTTCCCAATCTGTTGGTTGCCGCTCTGTCCTATTGACTGTGTCCTTTGCTTTACAGAAGCTTTGCAGCTTTATGAGGTCCCATTTGTCAATTTTTGGTCTTAGAGCATAGGCCATTGGCGTTCTGTTCAGGAACTTTTTCCCTGTGCCTATGTATTCCAGGCTTTTTCCCAGTTTCTCTTCTATTAGTTTCAGTGTGGCTGGTTTTAGGTGGAGGTCCTTAATCCACTTGGAATTGAGCTTTGTACAAGGAGATAAGTATGGATCAATTTTCATTTTTCTACATGCTGACCACCAGTTGGACCAGCACCATTTGTTGAAAATGCTATCTTTTTTCCATTCGATGGTTTTAGCCCCTTTGTCAAAGATTAAGTTACCATAGGTATGGGGGTTCATTTCTGGGTCTTCTATTCTATTCCACTGATCCTCCTGCCTGTCTCTGTTCCAATACCATGCAGTTTTTATCACTATTGCTTTGTAGTACATCTCTGCTAAATTTGTAATGTCACAGTTTGTGTAAATTTTAGGCTTTCAGTACTAGGCATGACATCCTTCTTGTTGAGTGAGCCATAATTCCAGATAGCTCTTGGTTAGCACTATGTAACTGTGTAGTCCCTTCTGCAATAGGGACTTACTGTCAGCCCTGAAGAGGAGACTACATGTGACAGAAGCCATACTCTATATTCTTTTGGGAGTCTCTTGAACTATGCTAATCAAACAGTCTCAAGGAGATTTTTCCTTCCTAGTTCTGTGGTGTTTGTTAGTCTATGGTTTTGGTGGGTATTGTGTTTGACTGATGTTCTAGACTGTTGGGACAGGTGTGGAGCTTCACACTGGGTTTTGCGCTTTCACTGATTTGTTTTTATATCCTTTTACTTTTCTTTCATGCTATCCTTGCCTTTGTCCTATACTTGTTCCATGTTCAATTTTACAATACAGAACCATTGAGACATGTCTAGATTTACAACAATTACAAAGACATTCTAGATATAACTTCAGCCTTTGGCTTCTTTTGTTGGGGCCAGCACATGCCATTATGGTACACTTGTAAAAGTCTATGTTTTGTTCACATTTGTTTGTTCTTTCTAACTTTTTTTACTAGACTGTCAAAATTATTAAATTACATTTAACTACATGTCTCTTTAAACTTCTCTCAACTGTAAGAGTTTTACATTTTCCTTATTTTTGGTAATTTTAAGAATTTTCATTAGTTCACGAATAACTCATCAATGGATAGTTTTCATACATTTTTCTTTTAAATAGAATGAGCAATGGAGTTGTTAAGGAGGAACATAAAGATAAAATGCCATTCTTATTATGTCTTATATATACACACATACCTTCTACACCTATCTATCATCTCTCTGTCTATCTATCTATCATCTATCTATCTATCTATCTATCTATCTATCTATCTATCTATCTGGCTTATCTTTCTATCTATATATCTAAAATATTATTCAAATATGTCACTGTTGGTGTTGGCTATGATGATATGATAACCTGTCATGCTTACCCTCTTTACCACCCTTTCTATACTATACTTTTTGTAAGGAAGACACTAAGGGTTTCCCACACTTAAAAGGTCAGAGAGTTCATATCTTGAGAAGCAGGGTAATTACATAAACTATTTGAATCTTTCTGTATAACTTTTTCTACTTTATTTACTCAATTCTCTGTACCAGCATTTATTGATATTTATTTTCCATGTAATGCTACAACTGAATGCTAGTTTATTTATTTTCTATTTAGTCTTTCCTACCATTGATCTTTGGATGTTCTTTCACCTGGCTTCCTGTAATGTGTTACATGAAGGGTGTGTGTGTGTGTGTGTGTGTGTGTGCGCATGTGCGTGCATGTGTGGTATGTGTGTATGTGAGTGTATGTATGAGTTTATATGTGAATGTGTTTAAATGTGTGTGTGTATGCGAGTATATGTATATTTGTGTATGTGTGAGTGTATGTATGTGTTTAAATGTCTGTATGTGTTCCACTGATTTGTGGAAGCACTTCCTTGTTTTATGGCACTATTATGATGCTGCAGGTTCATTGAATACAGTTTAAGCCTATTCTGAGATTCAGCCATTTCTTCACAGTATCGCTCCTCCTTTTGTTTGAAAAACAATATAAGAACTCATGATATTTGTCCTCGGAGCTCATTATTGCTGGTGTGTTGTCCATTCTCTACTATATCAGATCATAGAGCATATATATTTTTTGGATATTTTATTTACATTTCAGATGTTATCCCCTTTCCCCATTTCCCCCATCCAGATACCCCTATTTCGCCATCCAGAAACCCCCAGTCCCATCCCACCTCCCCCTGCTTCTATGAGGATGTTGCATAATCTACCCACCCACTCCCACCACCCTGCCCTCGAAGTCACTCACACTGGGGCATCCAGCCTTCACAGGACCAAGGACTTCCTCTCCCACCTATGCTCGACAAGACCATCCTCCCCTACATATAGAGCTGGAGCCATGGGTCCCTCCCTATGTGCTCCCAGGCTGGTGGTTTAGACTCTAGGAGCTCTAGTTGGTTGGTTTTGTTGCTTTCCCCATGGGGCTGAAAACCCCTTCAGCTCCTTCAATCTTCTCTCTAACTTCTTCATTGGGAACCCCATTATCAGTTCTATGGTTAGCTGTGAGCTTCTGCCTTGTATATGTCAGGTTCTGGCAGACCTCTAAGGAGAGACAGCTATATCAGGCTCCTGTCAGCATGTACTTCCTGGCATCCACATCAGCTTCTGCCTTTGGTGACTGCACCTGGGATGGATACCCAGGTAGAACAGTCTTCAGATTGCCCCTCCTTCAGTTTCTGTCTCACACTTTGCCTCCCTATTTGCTCCCATGAGTATTATGTTATTCCTTCTAAGAAGGACTGACACTTTAGTCTTCCTTCTTCATAAACTTCATGTGGTCTGTGAGTTGAATTTTGAGTATTGCGAGCTTTGGGTTAATATCCACTTATCAGTGAGTGCATAATATTCGTGTTCTTTTATGATTGGGTTACATCACTCAGGATGATATTTTCTAGTTCCATCCATTTGCCTAAGAATTTCATGACATCATTGTTTTTAATAGCTGAGTAATACTCCATTGTGTAAATGTACCACATTTTCTGTATCCTTTTCTCTGTTGAAGGACATCTGGGTTCTTTCCAGCTTCTGGCTATTATAAATAAGGCTGCTATGAACATAGTGGAGCATATGCCCTTGTTATATGTTGGAGCATCTTCTGGGTATATGCCCAGGAGTGGTATAGCTGAGTCCTCAGGTAATGCTGTGTTCAATTTTCTGAGGAAAGACCAGATTGATTTCCAGAGTGGTTGTATCAGCTTGCAATCTCCCCAACAATGGAGGAGTATTCCTCTACCCCACTTTCTTTTCTATTAGTTTCAGTGTATCTGGTTTTATGTGAATGTCCTTTATCCACTTGGACTTGAGCTTTGTACAAGGAGATAAGAATGGATCAATTTGCAGTCTTCTACATGCTGACGTCCAGTTGAACCAGCACCATTTGTTGAAAATGCTGTTCTTTTTCCACTGGACAGTTTTAGCTCCTTTGTCAAAGATCAAGTGACCATAGGTGTGTGGGTTCGTTTCTGGGTCTTCAATTCTATTCCATTGATCTTTTTGCCTGTCTGTGTACCAATACCATGCAGTTTTCATCACTATTGCTTTGTAGTACAGCTTGAGGTCAGGGATGGTGATTCCTCCAGAAATTCTTTTGTTGTTGAGAATAGTTTTCGCTATTCTGTTTTTTTTTGTTATTCCAAATGAATTTGCAAATTGCTCTTTCTAACTCTATGAAGAATTTAGTTGGAATTTTAATAGAGATTGTATTGAATCTGTAGATTGCTTTCAGCAAGATGGTCATTTTTACTATATTAATCCTGATAATCCATGAGCATGGGAGATCCTTCCATCTTCTGAGATCTTCAATTTCTTTTTTTAGAGACTTGCAGTTCTTGTCATACAGATCTGTCACTTGCTTGGTTAGATTCACACCAAGGTATTTTATATTATTTGAGACTATTGTGAAGAGTGTCATTTCCCTAATTTGTTTCTCACTCTGCTTATTCTTTAAATAGAGGAAGGGTACTGATTTGTTTGAGTTAATTTTGTATCCAGCCACTTTGCTAAAGTTGTTTATCAGGTTTATGAGCTCTCTGGTAGACACTTTGTGGTCACTTACATATACTATCATATAATCTGCAAATAGTGATATTTTGACTTCCTCCTTTCCTATTTGTATCCCCTTGACTTTCTTTTGTTGTCTAATTGCTCTGGCTAGGACTGCAAGTACTATATTGAATAGGTAGGGAGAGAGTGCGCAGCCTTGTCTAGTCCCTGATTTTAGTAGGATTGCATCAAGTTTCTTTCTGTTTAGTTTCCTATTAGCACATTTTTCATTGTGTTCCACAAGTTTTGTTATGATCTGTCTTTATTTTCATTACATTCTAAAACATCTTTAATCTTTATTTCTTCTCTGACCAAGTTATCATTGAGTAGTGAGTTGTTCAGTTTCCATGTGTATGTGGTCTTACCATTGATTTTATCATTATTGAAGACCAGCCTTAGTCCATGGTGATCTGATAGGATGCATAGAATTATTTCAATTTTCTTGTATCTGTTTAAGCGGTGTTGTGACCAATTATATGGCCAATTTTGAAGAAGGAACCATGAGGTACTGAGGAAAAGGTATTTTGTTTTAGGATGAAATGTTCTATAGATATCTGTTAAATTCATTTGGTTCATAACTTCTGTTAGTTTCACTGTGTCTGTTTATTTTCTATTTCCATGATATGTTCATTGCTGAGAGTGGGGTGTTGAAGTCTCCCACTATTATTGTGTGAGGTGTAATGTGTGCTTTGAGTTTTAGTAAAGTTTCTTTTATGAATGTGGATGCCCTTGCATTTGGAGCATTGATTTTCAGAATTAAGAGTTCATCTTGGTAGATTTTTCCTTTGATGAGCATGAAGTGTCCTTCTGTATCTTTTTTGATATTTGGTTGAAAGTTGATTTTATTTGATGTTAGAATGGCTACGCCAGCTTGTTTCTTGGGACCATTTGCTTGGAAAATTGTTTTCCAGCCTTTTACTCTAAGGTAGTGTCTGTCTTTGTCACTGAGGTGTGTTTCCTGTATGCAGTAAAGTTCTGGGTCCTGTTTACTTATCCAGTCTTTTAGTCTATGTCTTTTTATTGGGAAATTGAGTCCTTTGTTGTTAAGAGATATTAAGGAAAAATGATTGTTGATTCCTGTTATTTTTGTTATTAGAGTTTGAATTATGTTTTTGTAGCTATCTTCTTTTGGGTTTGTTGGCCAATTACTTTCTTGCTTTTTCTAGGTTGTAGTTTCTCTCCTTGTGTTGGAGTTTTCTATCTATTATCCTTTGTAGGGCTGGATTTTTGTAAAGATATTGTGTAAACTTGGTTTTGTCATGGAATATCTTGGTTTCTTCATCTGTAGGTATTGAGAGTTTTGCTGGTTATAGTAGTCTGGGTTGGAATTTGTGTTCTCTTAGGGTCTGTATGATATTCGTTCAGGATCTTCTGGCTTTTACAGTCGCTGGTGAGAAATCTGGTATAATTCTTAAAGGTCTGCCTTCATATGTTACTTGACCTTTCTCTCTTACTGCTTTCAATATTTTTTCTTTGTCTTGTGCATTTCATGTCTTGATTATTATGTTATGGGAGGAATTTCTTTTCTAGTCTAGTCTATTTGGAGTTCTGCAATCTTCTTGGACGCTCATGGGCATCTGTTTCTTTAGGCTATGGAAGTTTTCTTCATAATTTTGTTGAAGATATTTATTAGCCCTTTAAATTGGGAATCTTAACTCTCATCTATACCTATTATCCTTAGGTTTGGTCTTCTATTGTGTCCTGGATTTCCTAGTTGTTTTCAGATAGGAGCTTTTTGCATTTTCATTGACAGTTTTGTCACTGTTTTTCATGGTTTCTTCTGCACATGGGATTCTCTCTTCTATCTCTTGTAATCTGTTGCTGATGCTTGCATCTCTGACTCCTGATCTCTTTCCTAGTTTTACTAGGAAACATCTCACAGCTTAGCTCATCTGTACATGCTAAGAGAAAAAACCCGGATGCCAATCTCAGTTAGTTGTGATGTATGAGAGAAGGGTGAGGGAGTCAATTTTCTACGAGAAATTACTTTTCTCCTCAGAGGAGACGGGAAGGAGTATTGGCATCGATAAAAGATCAAGAGAAAAGATTAAAAACTGTCAGACCCATGAGGGGAATTGTGGCTGTGTGGGGTTAATTATTTAGGCATGGAAAAAGAAGAAATGAAGTGATTACATTTTTTTTTATGTCAAAGAATTTAACATACTGCTTTGAGTAAAGGATTCATTAAAAGTATATGTCTGCCACCTATGAAAAATAATCTAAATTAAAACTGATGTATTCAGGGACTGGAGAAATGACTCAAAGTTTAAGAGAACTGACTGCTCTTTCAGAGGTCCTGAGTTAAATTCACAGCAACCACATGGTGGCTTATAACTATCTGTAATGGGATCAGATGTCCTCTTCTGGTGTGTCTGAAGATAGCTACTGTGTATGTACACAAAAAAAAATCTTAAAAAGTTCAGGTATTTAGTTATCCTATAGCTCACTGTTTTAGGTTTGCAGTTATTTTTTTGACATGGCATGAGTCCATAATGGAATTGTGTGTATAAAGCAGCCAAATGGCTTTTATGGTACTCTCCCTCCAGTCATGATAAAAAAGGGTAAATAAGTATCTGCAATCACTCGTTCTGTCCTTCTAAATATGAAGATAGAAACAGTAGAGTTTATGAAAAACACTTGAGAAGTGTCTAGAGTTTAAACATTGTGTGGAAGAGGAAACAATGCCTGTGTTTCTGTGTCCACCCATGTTTTGATCTTTCCAGATTTTTGGCTGGAAGGAAATAGTTGGCTATTTGAAGAAATTCTCACACTCAAGTAGAAGTGCTACGCTTTAAACCAGCATACTTACTGGACATTTGTTAGCTAGACTTTCCTCACTGATTTTTATGTCTGCATCTTGAATAGTCCTCAGCCCTTTAACTAATGACTTTTATCCCAGGTTCCCATTCTGACATGACAATGCTGATGGGACTTAGGGAGAGTGACTTAAGCAATGGGCAGAGTGTTGCTCTTTGTGTTGTTTAGTTCAAAGAATCAAAATAGTGATCCCATGTTCTAGATCACACATTGAATGAATTTTAGTTAGCAGTCATTGGAGGCAGAAATGTAGAAATAGAATTGGGATGTGTGATCATGATGGGTGCAAGAAGGCATTTAGAACTGCATTGCCAGTGATGAACTGGACAGAGATGGACACACAGAGATGGATGCACAGAGATGGACAGTACAGAGATGGACAGCACAGAGGTAGATGGACAGCACAGAGATGGACAGCACAGAGACAGATGGACAGCACAGAGAAGAATAGACACACATTCTCAAGCATTTAGGCCAGGTAAGCACAGAGATGGAGGACACCAAGGGATTTTCCAGTACGCAGGTCCACTGCATTCCAGGGTTCTGGTGGCATCCTAGTCACTTGTGAGCTTCTGTTCATGGGTTCCTTTCATTATGTCTCTTGTCCTTGAGGTTGTTGGGCTTTTCTTCTTCAATTTAAAAAACAATATTCTCAACACAAAGTGAAAAATGCGTCTTATAAAAATTTCCTCAGATTTCTCCAATTTTACTTTAGCAAAAGAAAAAAATCCTACTTCCTTTTATATATGAATGAGCAAGGCCACAAGAATTATGTTGTTCTTCAACAATGATTTTTCAATACATTAAAATGTAAATCACTATCTCAGGCCATTAAGAAAGCTTCCAGTGGAACACTCTATTCGGGAACATTAGCACACCACTTGTATTACATTTTCTCTGGACAGAAAGCCTAGCATGACAAGTGCCTTGCTTTTTAAAAGTGTTTCTGTAATTGAGCATAATTATAGTTATCACAATACCTAGCATCAGAAAACTTAATACGGCTGAATCTGAAAACTCTGTCACTTCAGTATTTTCTCAGTGATTTCAAGTATAGCTGGCCAACAAGGCACTGGACATCTGTGGACAAACCGTTTCTTTGCCATGCAACATGTGCTGTCTAGACTTCTGCCTTGACACTCACTGTCACATCCATTCAGACTTCCTGGGTCTATTTTAGTCTTTCTATGGAAGGACTATGTCAGTATCTAAAGATATCCGAGACAAGGCTTGTCCCTCTTTCCAGAGCATTTGGATAATCAGTTCCAGTGCAACTCATGTGACACAGCTCAGCATGTGGACTTGAAACTACAGATGGGGAAATCCCTTATTAAAACCAAGTCATGCTGGCACTAAGGTTGTTAATATAATCGTGGGAAGGTGGAGACAGATCTCTGAGTTTGCTGCCATTTAGGATAAGCTATACAGGGAGGTATTATAGCTTTGGGGAGAGAGCCTGAATGAAAAAATAAGATGGAGAGAGATTAAAGAAAATCCCCCAAGATTGACCTGTTTTCTGCATGTACACATATAGGTACACCTGGGCACACACGCCATCCATCCATCCATCCATCCATCCATCCATCCATCCATCCATCCATCCATCCATGATACATATATACAGACGAACACACACACACACACACACACACACACACACACACACACGAAGTATACCTGCATTTGTATGTGACAGTATCAATTTGCTACAATTGTTTTTAAATTCTCATGTTTGTTTGTTGGTTTCTGCTTTCATTGTGTAGTTGTATTAACTAGTTGGTAGAGCATTTTTTTCCACAGAGCACACATTCAGCAGAATTAGGTAAAGCTACACATTTCTATGATTCCTTGTCACAATTTAGAAACACCTTGCAGTCCATCTGCTCATTGTGGCTCTTTCCTTGACTTCTGTTGGGGATATGGGGGACCTTGAGAATATCCTCTTGCATTATTATTGAAGTAAACTTAGAGATACTTCTGAGATACTCTCTGCTTGGTGCTTAAAACTTGCCATCAGTGGTCTGGATATTTGTTAACCATCTTTGCTTCATCAGGAGGAAAGTCACAGCCTCTGCCTTGGAGATCATATTGCATTTATGTCTTCTCATGGATACCTGGCCTTTACTTCCTTACTACTCACTTGGCTTAAGTCTTGGCATTGAAAGGAATGTTGGACTCTTCTGGGGATCCTGCTGGAATCTCAGCTCTTTGTATCTGTTACTTTCTTAAGTTCCTCTTATTGCAAAGAAGGTAATATAAACCTATTAGGTGTAAAGGTAGTAAGTACTCTGGCTCTATGTTTGTTTTACTTTTAGTCATTAACTTATAGTACACACTTTATTCATTTATTTTGTTATGGCTTCATCTTGAGAGATGCAAAAATGACACAATATCTTTTGTCTTACTCCCCAGGGCTACTCTTTTACCAAGCATCTTCATGGCTGTACACTTAGTGCCAATTTGGAATCCCTTCAACAGAACTATAGAGTGTCTTCGGTGGTGATGGTTGCCTTTAGGTACGCATGCATGATTGGTCCTGCCATAGGAGCCTGGAACATGTTACTTAGGGTTCTGTACCAATTCTCCTTCTTCAGTGACTTCTTATTTCTTTCTTTGCAAATATTTTAACTATGTCAGCAGTCACTTTTATGTTGGCATGGAGATATGGGGGATCTTACTTAGATCCTAATGCGTGGATGGTATGGAGCACGGCTGATTGTTCTGTGGCATATTTGCATATACATCTTTCAGAGATGAAATGGATGTACAAGAGGGGCAGAGCATAAAAAGAGCACTTTTGACACTTTGAGAAGGATGTTTTGATAGGATCTCATGTAGCTCAGGTTGTCCTAAAATTCACTGTGCAGTTGTGGATGATCTTGAACTTCTGGTCCTCCTGCCTCCAACAGCCTAGTGTTTGGAGTATAGGTATAGGTCACTACACCTTGTTTTAGGTGGCACTGGGGATCAACTCCAGGACTTGCTGCATTCTAAGCAAATACTCTACCAACTGATCTCACTTATAACCCTAAGAAGATACTGTTAAAGACAGAGGAAAGGGAGGGAGTGTCAAGTCCAAATAACACCTCTCTCAGTCTAAGTGATGCTTGAGCAGTATGGAGGTGCCCTATCTACAAATTCCTACTGTAGTAGTTTCCACCAATGGTTTCCTTCAGCTCAACAAGTCCCCATTGACCTAGAAGAGGTGGTCTTAGACCTGGGCTGTGGTCCCTGCTTTTTCTACTTAAATGTTTTATACAAGGAGTTCAAGTTTCCCACTGTGTTCTCTCATATGTGTGTGTGTGTGTGTGTTTGTGTGTGTGTGTATAAATTAATATGTGTGTGCATATGTGTAGTGTGCATGTGTGTTTATATATAACATATATATATCTCAACAAACCTGTTACACACATATGTGTCATGTCTTGTATATGTGCTTAGGTGACACAAACTGATGAGTAGATTTTAATAGCCCTTAAAACTACTGGTTTAAGCCATTGAATTTTGGTCTTCAAAAAGCTCATAGAAAAAATTAAGATAAAGACCAATGCATAGGCCATGCTTTTCTGATTGTGGCAAGCGTGCAAGCATGTGTTTCTCAGAGGTAGGTCAGTTTTGAGGGATCCCTAGTGTTCTGTAGAACGTTTGGAATCACAATACAGATAAAACAAGTTCATGAAGAAAGCATGAGGGCTATGACTTGTTCATTCTCATCTATGTTAGGCTTCAGTCTGCTGACCTGACTGTGGAACATGGAGACAGTTTGAATATGATCTAACAAATATTTGACATTGGACATTGTATTGTAACAGTTTATGCACAAGGGAGCCTGAAACATCACACATAGCATCACATGATGGGCAGAGAGAAGTTTACATGGCAGGTTATCTATGTTATCAATGTTTTTTACTTCTTTGCTTATTCTTTTCCTGGACCTATGGATATAAATTGAAGGATAATTAGAAGATAAGTTCTCTGCTGACCTCTGAATGGAACAATGTAATATCTGTGGTTGTTCTTGAAGGTTGTTTCTAAGAGAAGACACTATCTAAGAATTGATGGACTCTAAGTACCACAATTGTTAGAATGCTCATTTCCTTATCTAGAGATGTATAAAAGCTAGAGATCTAAAGCACACCCAAGTTACCACACTTCAATAAATATTTCAATACCGAGGACTGAATCCAGAGCCTTTCCTTTGTTAGCAAAGCATTGTGTGTTACCACTGAGGAGCATTCCCAGATGTGATTCCCTTTGGCCCCACACACCATTTCCTTGGTTGTTCTGAGTTCATTATATAGACATAAAGGGCAATTTTAAGAGACAAAGCCAATAATTTCCTAAACTTACTGCTGAGAACAGGAAGTTATTCACCAGAAAATCATTAGCTTGGATTAAAAGCTCCGAAAATTGAAAAGATATGTTGGGAAAGCTGCAGATATTAAAAATGATAGCTTGGAAATACAGAGGACGAGTGTGCTGTAAGCCCTGATTTTAAAAGTTAAGACTATAGTCCACCAGGCTGCAAGTGAAAATGATACTCTTTGGAAGATGTGGGACATAATCAATTCTGGGACATACACACCCACACCCACCCACACCAACCCACCCACAGAAAGAGAGAAAAACAGACAGAAAGAGATGGCTGTATATATAGAGATAGAGACAAAGAGAGAAACAGAGACAGAGATAAATGGGGAGAGGAACAGACACACACACAAAGAGTGTATGTGTGTGTGTATGTGTGTATGTGAGAGAGAGAGAGAGAGAGAGAGAGAGAGAGAGAGAGAGAGAAAGAGAGAGAGAGATGCATATATCCAACAGAAATAGTTTTCTTCTCATTGTCCTTTCAATAATTCCTCTTCGTTTTTGATTTTTCCTTTGTTTCTGGAAACAACTAAATAGAGTTGGAGTCATCGTTCTGTTTCTTTCATTTGTGTCTGATGGTGGCCGGGGGCAAATGACATAGTTTGTTTCCCCCAGTTTTTGCTCTTTAGGGAAGACAATGAAGAGTGTTTTCAGAGCTCATGTGAGAATTCACATGAAATCAAATTCACTTGAAGAATGCTTTCTTTGCTGTGACACTATGACCTTGGCCTACTGTCACTTATGTTTCCATGGCAATTTACAGGCTTTAAAAAATAAGCTTCCTGTTGAAATACTGTGGTTGATGTTCTTTAAACAGAGGCTAGTGACAACCTGGAAGACAACTTGAAGAAAATACTTCCCTGTAGATGTGTACCAGGCTACCTAATTACTTCATTGCTTTGCAGGGCTAGTATTCCAGTCTTAAAAGTCTCTGTCCAGCATCTGGTAGTTAAGCAAAAGGCATGAATGATTTTAACCTTCCACTTGGAAACTCCATTCCCTTTTCAAGGTATACCTCTGGCCAGCAGAGTCTCTCTGCCTTAATTCTTTTATGTTCCCTGTACCCAAATTCTTTCACACATGTTTAAGACCTACGAACCATGGTAGCTTTGGTGTCCGCATTATAGTAGTGTATATAGAAGAGCTATGGGTATAGAGATGATTTGAATGTAATCTCCTATGAACTTCATCTGTGACTTTAATCTGACTTCATTTCTGGAGGAAGGTAACATAATCTACCTCTCATTTAGATCCAACTGTGTGACCAATGTCCACATGTCATCACACAGAGCAGGGAGGCAATATGTGCCACACTATGGAGGATCAATGTTTTATAACTTGTAAACAGAGGTGCCCAATGTGTGCTCTGATCTGTGAACTTCAACTTAGGTGTGTTCCCAGTTATATGCCTGGATATTTACTTTGCCTCTGATCCTTGATTCATGGTTCTTTCTGTCTTCTTATACCTTATATACTATTTTATTCCTCTCTTACTGTCAAGAGGTACTCTGGATGATTTCAATCTAGAGTCTATCCTTCCACACTTACAGCCTCATCAATCTCCACCATCCAGCAACCTATATTGGTTTTGCACCTTTCAAGCATTTGGGAGTCATTATCTCAGATGCTACATCACATTTCTTTTAATTTTGAATGCTGGAAAGTGCTTGCTGATGGGAGCCTGATATGGCTGTCTCCTGAGAGGCTCTGCCAGAGACTGACAAATACAAATGCTCACAGCCAACCAATGGACTTAGTGTGGAGTCCCAGATGGAGGAGTTGGAGAAGGGACTGAAGGAGCTGAGGGGGTTTGCAGCCCTATTGGGGGAGCAACAGTGCCAACCAGCCAGACCCCCTGGAGCTCCCAGGGACTGGACCACCAACCAAAGAGTACACATTGAGAGACCCATGGCTCCGGCTGCATATGTGGCAGAGGATGGCCTTGTTGGACGTAAGTGGGAGGAGCTGCCCTTGGGGTTGAGGGGGTTGGATGCTCCAGTGTAGGGGAATGCCAGGGCAGGAAGGCGGGAGTGGGTGGGTGGGTGGGGGAGTACCCTCATAGAGGCAGGGGGAATGGAATAAGGTGTTCCTGAGGTGAGACCTGGAAAGGAGATAACATTTGAAATGTAAATAAAGAAAATATCCAATAAAAGAAAAAAGAAAAGTAAAAAGAAAAAAATGACAAATAGTTAGACATTGTGTAACTCTCTATAAGGACCAGGAGACAGTATCTTTAGGAACCATTCCTTTATTAATTACGTCTATGCCTGAGGAGCATACAGATGAATATTTTTGCTGCCTAATAACTTCAATATCTTGTGTTAAGTATCCTACAGTGAGGCTTCATACTTCCTTCATTCTTAGTAGTCATGAATAAAGAAATTGATCTTAAAGAAAATACAGACTCTCATGGTCTCAGACAAGTTTTACATGTCACCAATGTGGGGGATGTTTGTGCTTGTTCCATCTTGAGGAAAGAAAAAGAGGTTATTATAAGCACCAGCTGTGCATATGTTTACCCTCCACTGAAAAATGTCCAGAAAATAAGCATCAGTGTTAGAAAACTCTGGTTTAAATACAACTGTTATTAAAACTATGTAGGAATGTATAACATAGAAAAGAGTGAGAACTATTACAGAAATAGAATTTATCAACCAGCTTAGATCAAATTGTAGTGTCACAGAGAAAAGTCACTATAGTGCTTAAACTTTGGTGTGCTTTCTCGGTTACTTTATAGTGTTATGGACATATAAGCTTCTATGATAACTTAGAAGAAATGCAGGCCTCTGGATTCTAGGGAGGAGAACATTAATTATGGAAGGATACATATGTTATCATGTGTAGATGTAATTTGTTCTATGTGAAGCTTCAGTATCTGAGTCAAATGGACACCAGTCTCTGAGTTTAGCTTGGCTTGATAGCAATATTTTGTATTCTTGATATATCTAGGAAAGAAATCTTACATGTGTGCATTTTAATGATTTAGATAGATGTAGAACTATTGGTATCACCCTGAAAATTTCCAGGAGAAAATTAGTTAGACCTTGGGAAAAATTAAGTCAGTAGAAGCGATTTAATTCTTCATTTATATGGTTTATATTCTCTATTTACAGGATTTGATAGAGAACTTTGGCCCTGGGACTAAGCTTGTGTATTACATGAGGCTGTAAGATGTTAAATTTTCAGCTTATTTCTACAATGACTTACATTATACAAGAGATAGGACCATAGATAAATATCTATGTTGTGGAAAACGTACAGTTAAAGCTGTCTATCGAAAATTCCTGAATATCTGTTGGTGGTAGCATTTGGCCCTTGCTATGGTGTATTGTGAGTGGTCAATTGCATTTTTAAGAAAAAAATTGATTTTTTATCTTTATTAAAATGCTTGAAGATTATATACTACATATGAAAATATTCTATCATAGAGATGTAAATTTTCATAAGTTTATATTGAACAAATATAATGTTTTGTCTAAATTTATGTATTATATGAAAAATTAATTTATGTGTCATTCGGAATATTTAGGCTATTCCTAAGAAGTCATTAGTTTTTCAGTATACCTACTGAATACAGTATACTTAACTTCAATGGATTATTGATCTGTGACTTTGGACATAGACACAATAATAAGTTTATCTCCTGATTTTTGTGTCTTTAGTATACATACAAATTTTATTAATGATATCCCCTCTGTGAGAGTTTCCAACTGTATTCTGGTTTATTCCCAGTCAACCTCTAAGGAAAGGTCTTGGATACAGAAGATGGAAACTCCTTATTATGACTGGGACTCCTGAGTCCTTGAAGGAATAATGAAAGCTCTCCTAGGTTCAGAAGCAGATTCCCTCTGTAGAATCTCCCTTCACCTGTGTAGGAGAATTACTTCATAGTTATTTCTTTTACATTCTTTGGATTCAAATGTTATTATTTCACATGTATGTATGAGTGTGTTTTCACTGGCACATCTGTGTGCATGTGAGTGTGGAAACTACAGAATAACCTTGGCGTCATCCTCAGAAATGCTGTCTGCTTCCATTGAGACAAGATATCTGAATGTCCTGAAACTTACCAGTTAGAGTAAACTGGCTGGCCAGTGAGTTCCAGAGGTACTCCTACCTCCATTTTTGCAGTGCAGGAATTACAAGAGCAAACTATCTCATGCAGCTTACTATGTCAGTGCTAGGAATCAAATTTGATTCTCATGGCTATAAGGCAAGCATGTTACTAACTAAATTATCTTCTCAGTCAACAAATACTATTTGTAGGTGAACTACGGCAAAGAGAAAGACATCTTCACATCAGAGACTCTATGTCTAGCCTCTCTTTGATTAAAATAAATAGTTTGGTGGTAGCTGTGCTCTACTGGGAAAAGATATATATCTTATAAAGAAAAGATATATATCTATATAAAGATATCTATCTATCTATCTATCTATCTATCTATCTATCTATCTATCTATCTATCTATCTATTGATAGGTCATCGAGGGAAGCAGGCATAACCTAAACTCAGGATGTAAATTATCAAGCTACTCATCACATATGTTTTTCTTAGGAAGTTAATCTTTTTTTCAAATAATGTGTCATTGATGTTAAAACACCTGATGTGGTAGTACTAGTCACAAATATTTATTTAAGTTAAATTTAATTAAAATTCAAGAAAATATTCACTCTCAGTTGTATCTGCCACATTTGAAGGGCTCATTATATACAAGTGACTAGTTGATGTTATCCGTACTCAATGTATGCATACAGAGTATTTTTTTAATTGCAGAAACGTCTATTGAATAACATTACTGGTACACAACAAGCCACTTATTGAGCAACTGGCTGAAATTTAATAATAAGGTGACTATTTTCATAATTTCTATGACTTTCTTCAAAAGTTTATTAAACCTATAAACATGATGTTGTTATTTAGAAAACAGGTAGTAGATGATTTTTAAAAAAAATATCAATTGCCTGGACCAAAGAGTGCCCAAATACTGGTCTAACATGATTCTGGATATGTCTGTTGAGTGTGTTTCTGGATGAGGTCAATACTTGAATTGATAAATCAACCAAAGCAGACTGTCTTGATTCACAAGGGTATGCCTCATCCAAAGAATGGAGGACCTGAGTAGAATAGGAAGAAAAGTACCCTTGCCTGAATGCTTGAAGTGGAACATTGCTCTTTCCAGAATTTACAGTTTGGACAAAATGATCATCAGTTCTTGTTGGGTCTCCAAGGAGCCTGGCTCTCCAGGGGCTCTGGACTGTAGCCTGAGGTTATCCAGTTCTCTGTACTTCTCGATTCTGTGCTCCTGTAGTTATGCAATCCAGTTTCTTATATCATTAAAGCATGTGAGTACTCATGCATATCTGTATGTATGCATGTATCATATGTATAGATATACAGTGGTGTATATGTATGTACTTACATTGTGAACGCATACACACTGGATTGGTTAGTTTTATTTCTTTGGAAAGCATTAAAACCCAGGAAAATAAGGCAAAAATCATGGGGAGGTAATACTTACCCTTTAGACTTTTATTTTTTACATCTTACCTTATCCAACTTCAGCAAGAAAATGACTCAGTCATCAAGACAAGTGCTCACTTGCAAGGCAAAGCAAAGCCAGAAGGGCAGAAGACACCTGAAGCAACCAGACAGTGTGAATGAGCAGCAGAAAAATACAGCAAGAGAGTCATATGACAAATTATGTGTGATGAAACCTGGTTTACCAAATAAAACTGTGGGAATGAACATCATTATATTCAAGGTGAATCTTAGATACCTAAACATATGATGAATTATTCCTTAGATGCTTGCCTGATGGCTTAGTGATTTTTAAGAATCACATTACACAGCTTAGAATAAAGATGAATGTGCCTGGACCATTTTCAGGAATGTTCTCTGCTCTTAGTTCTAAGCAGTGGATCGATGAGGGATGATTTGAAGCTCTTGCTCAGCCTGTGCCTTATTTTACACTGCAATTTAGCTGCGCACAAAATACCATTGAATCATCACCAAGCAAACAAGTGAGTAAGCAAACACTCATTCTTTTTCATGATCGAAGAAATAAACAAGTGCTGTATTAATTATCTGGCTAAAATAAATTATAATGGATGTGAACTCATTACTGTTGAAATTGACACATGCATGGCAGAAGGTACATTTATTGAAGTCTACATACTTAATTACATTTGGAGTAATAAAGAGAGTAAGCATGAAGTCCAACGCCTCCTGAGCCTAAACATTAATTTTGATCTAATTTTCTTTTCCGTAATGTGGAGAAAATGAAAAGGCAAATAAAATTAAGAGACCAGTGTTAACTTCATTAGCTCTGTGAACAGGAGCCTGTAAGCTTTGTGTACCATGTGTCCTTTACACCCTGACTCAAAGACAGTTTACATTATATTAAACCTCATAACTAGTATATGAATACAGGGGCTCACATGACCTTTCTCAGAGTACAGGAGTCAAAGCTCATACTCTAAGAATCTCAGCAACTGGAATGAAGGGAACATGGAATTTTGACACTGCAGAATCCTGGTCTAACTTTATGACCCAATGTTTTGGTGGAAGGACTTTCCTCTTCATGGAATCTCTTCTTAAAAATCCAAACTATGTCTAGGCTTCTATTTTCCTTGTGCTTTGCCCCTACATATTTTCTGTCAAACACACACACACACACACACACACACACACACACACACACACACACA
>NW_021620769.1:4650042-4675702 GCF_004785775.1 Grammomys surdaster | reverse complement strand
ACACACACACACACACACACACACACACACACACACACACACACACAAATAAAAAAAACAAACAACAGCAGCAAAAATAAAACAAACAAAAAAGCAAACCAAACAAATACAACAATGTGTAAACTTTCTCCAGCTTTCCAGTGTGTTTAGATTATTACCCAGCTCAGGACTCCAGTTCAGACCTGTTCGTAACACCTGTTTCAATGTTGGACAAAAAAGTCTATGGATGGTTGAATTAATTTCTATGTGTACATAAAAAATGAAGTCTTTGATATTTGTTTCAATAGACACCCTGGGGTGTCATTTTCATACAGAGGATATAGTTCAGTAGTCAGATATCAGTCCTTATAATTATTTTCATCGTGTGTCTTTGCTGTAATGGATACAAGCCATGATTCAGAAAAGAGAGATTTGAAATTTACTCTTATCAATCTAGTGTTTTGTTGCATTTAAAGGCATCTTAGTTTCTTTTTCTGTGGCTGTGATAAAATACCCTTACAAGAGCAACTTAAAGGGGAAAAGATTCATTTCTGCTGATCTCCTTTAGAACCCATTACTTCAGGGAAGTTTCAGCAGCTGGAGCTTGAGGTTACTGATCACATGGTGTCTACAGACAAGAGGCAGACAACAGTGCATGAAGGCACGTGCTTAGCTTGGTTTCTTCATTTTATGTAGCACAGGGTATCTGTTGGCACATGGACCTGCCAACAATTAAGATGTCTTTCAATGTCTATTATTGTGACCAAAATACACTTCCAGTGTGGGCATGGGGGCGATGTCCCCACCTATGGTTGTTGGGAGAGCTGGCTCCAAATTCATGAAAGTGGGAGAGTGAGGCTGTAGCATTCCAGAGAATGAGCCTTGTGCCTCACCCAGGTGGCACATTGGAGCTGGCCCTGATGTGGAAGGTGCAAGTGGGCCAGCCCGGCGATTGTAACTGCGGGCAAGATGGCCCAGCCCCTCACTGGCTGTAGCACTTGGGAGAGTGAGCCCCATGCCTTGACTGGGCAGCACAGTGGAACTGATTTTTAAGTTGTGGGTGCAGGTGAACTGGGACCCCAAGGAAACTGAGTGGGAGAGCAGTCCTTGCTTTCTGCCCATGGTGCATTGGGTGACCTAGCAGTGCTGGAGAGATTGCTCTGGTGGTGCTGGTAAGGGAGAACCGTTGTCAGGCTGACCAGCTCAGCTCCCACCAGAGTCAGATCTAGGGCTTTGAGTTGGCCCATCCCCAAACCTAGTTCATCTGTAAACTGTTGGCTATGTGAAAGGGCCATTTTTTTTTTTTTTTTTTGGTTTTTCGAGACAGGGGTTTCTTGAAACCCTGTATAGCCCTGGCTGTCCTGGAACTCACTCTGTAGACCAGGCTGGCCTCAAATTCAGAAATCTGCTTGTCACTGCCTCCCAAGTGCTGGGATTAAAGGCATGCGCCACCACTGCCCGGCGAAAGGGGCAATCTTGCCAATCCAAAACTTCAAGATCTCCATGGCACAGGGTAATAACAGGATAATGGGGAGGAATCTCAGTGAGGATCTAAATATTGAGTGTCACAGAAGTCAGAAACTTCAAACAAGACTGATGGATCATTGCAATGAACATTTGCAAGTGAAGATGTGTGGACAGAGGGGTATACTGAGAGACACATTGTGACATACTACAACTTTTATGATGAGGTATTTTCTGTGCTTTGTTTCATTTTATTTATTTAGTTGTTTTTGTGTGTGTTTGTTTTTATTTTGGGAGGGAGGTTTCAAGGGCAGAGGCAGGTATAATAAAATGAAGAGACAAGTGGGACTAGGGTGTGTGATGTGAAACTCACAAAGAATCAATAAAAAGATAATAAAAAATAAATAAAAATTCTAGAAATAAAAAGTGATACTCCTTCATAGGCTTACCTAAAGGCTAACCTAACTTAGATAACCACTCATGGTGTGCCAATAGGCCTTTCATCTAGGCAATTCTAGAGTCTCTCAGGTTGACAATTCTACCATCATATGAGATAAATGGCAAGTATCAGTGACCTCATTCTGGAACTTTCCAGCACATATATCACTGACTAGAGTTCAATGTTTGTTTGTTAGTTCAAATGTATGTGGAGAGAAATGCACAAGTCTTAAATGTGGCATTCTCTAAATTTTTGATAAGTTCACACATATTTGCATCCCAAATCTTCAGATATGGCCATCATTTCTTCTTCTACCTTTGAGCACCACTCTTTGTCTGCTCCATGACAGATGCAAAGGGAGCCACATAGGACACAGGGCTTTTGCTCAGTAGAACACATTGAGATTTCCACATGTCCAAGCTCTTGTCAAAAGTAGTTTCTTTTCTATTGAAGGGTAGCATTTCTTGCATGAAAATACTATGATTAGTTTGGTGTGTATGTGTGTGTGTGTGTTCAATGATGGTATTTAAGAGAGTAGGGATCCCTAGGCCCCTCCTGTTATTCTTGGAGTCAGGGATGAAAACTGTGAAGAAGATGCTCAGTATCAGGGACTGAATTGGGACAGGGATTCCTCCCAGCACAGTGCTTCTGTTACTTTCATTTTCTTGCTGGTATGAGTGGTCCAGAGATTCTTACTTTTTGGAAGCCATGTAGGTAATGTGGTCTACCATCCTGTTGCTGTAGCCATGTTCATTGTCATACCAGGACATGACGAAATTGTCATTGAGTGCAATTCCAGCCACAACATCAAAGGTTGAAGAGTGGGAAAGTTGCAGGAGACAACCTGGTCCTCAGTGTAGCCCAGGATACTCATTAGTGGGCCCTTTGATGCCTGCTTCACCACCTTCTTGATGCCATCATACTCCAAGTGGCATATAAGATACAAAATAGACACATTGAGGATAGGAAGGTGGACGACTGTGCCAGTGAGCTTCCCGTTCAGCTTTGGGATGACCTTGCCCAGAGCCTTGGCAGCACCAGTGGATGCAGGGATGATGTTCTGGGCAGCCCCATGGCCATCACACCACAGCTTTCCAGAGGGGCCATTCACAGTCTTTTGGGTAGCAGTGATGGCATAGACTGTGGTCATGAGTCCTTCCACAAAGCCAAAGTTGTCATGGATGACCTTGGCTGGGGGATCAGCAGTTGGTACAGGAAGCATTGTGACAATGTTGAATGAATTGTCATACTTCTCATAGTTCACACACATTATAAACATGGAAGCATTAGCAGAAAGGGTTGAAATAATAACACTTTTGCCTCACGCTTCAAGTGGGCTCTGGCCTTCATGGTGATGAAGACACCACAACACACTCAGTATCAGCATTATTTCATTTGCTTGTTCTTGAAGATGGTGATGCCATTACTGTTAATGACAAGCTTCCCATTCTTAGCTCGACTATGCTGTTGAACTTGCTGGACCATGTAGACCATGTAGAATCATGCTGGACCCTGTAGACCATGTAGTTGAGGTCAATGAAGGGATCATTGATGGCAAAAAATTCACATTGTCAGATAAGCTGGCAGTCCTGTTAACCACGTGCCCAGATATGTTCACTATGACCTTCATCATTACATCAAAGGGATGAGGCTGGTATCACAGAAGGAGATGTATCTGACTCTGGAACATGCAGCAGAGAGCTGACTGTTAATAATTTTTACCTCACATTTTAAAAGGATTCTTCTGACTGAAAGTGGAGAATAGAATCTTGGATATAAGCCACCTAGGAGGTTATTGGTTTACATGAGAGACAGCATGTGGAGATATTTTTTAATTAATTTCATTTTTTAATTAAGAGATTTATTAAATAAGAGTAATTGCTCATATTTATGGGGTACACTGTGATAATTAAGTTCTTGTCCAAACTGTGATTAAATGACGACAGCAGGGTAATTTGCATTCTCTTCTCCTTATAAATGCATCATCTTTTTGTGTCAGGAAAGTTTGAACTCATCTCTTCTACTTTGAGTGAAACATACTGTAAATTGCTGTAAACTACCACCACCTTACTGTGTTAGAGAGCATTCCAGCTGCCCTGCCTCTGGAGTTGTGGTATAACAGCTGTGAGTACATGGATTCAGAAAGCCTCACTCACTACTTAGGCCCGTTGTGATGTTGGCAATTAGTAATTGATCAGCATTTCTTATACACACTTATTATTGGGAAAAATGCTCAGATTACAGAAGAAAATAATTTCAATTGCTTTTCACCAAGGAAACATTCAGCTTTCAAATATTGCCTTACTTATGATAATTCTCTCTTAGTTAACAAGCTTAGGGAAAGAGGGACAGTAGTGACAATTTCCGTAGACTATCTGAATTCTAAGGTTTTTGTATTTTATGAGATATATATCTGTACCTGTTTGTGTGTGTGCATGCACATGCATGTGCGTGTGCACATGTATGTAGATGTGGAGCCCTGAGGTTGATGTTTGTCATCTTCTTCTATTGTTCTGTACATTAGTTTGTGAAGCAAGATCTTGGCAAGCCTTCTGGATTCTCTTGTATCCCCTCCCCAACTAAGATTAGACATGATGGGTGCCATTGAATCTAACTTCTTACATGGGTACAGGGAATCCAGACTCATGTCCTCATGATTACAAGGCAGGCACTTCATTGGCTGATCCACCTCTAGTCTCAGCGGTATTTTTTTTTAAGTTTTAACAATTAAGTAAGAGTGAACAAGTAAAAAGAATAAAGAAGTATTATTTAAAGCCAGCAATGAGAACATCAAAATTGTATTTTTATCTAAAGAATAATTTTTAACTATCATTTACTACACTATATGCATCAAATTTTCCTAATTCCACAAAAATGGTTTTAAGTTTGAAATTCAGGATCTAATGAAGTGTTCTCCATAAAAATAAAAGGAGTAACCAGGTAATCACTTGCAAAACATATAAGGAAATAAATTGATCACAGAGGAATAACAAATATGCTATGTTGAAGGATAGCAAAAGGAAAGATAAAACCAATTTGTTAATAGCATACAAACATGCTAGCACAAAGTCCTTGTCACCTTAGGAAGTCTCCATGGACTGGATTCTCTGACATGAGCTCATTCTGACTTGGGAAGTACTGAGATCATGACACTGTGTATCTACATATTGAATGATCACGCTGTAGACTCTGTACAAAGACTGTGTCTCAATTAAAACTTTAAACACTTTTTGAAAGTAAGAAGTTGATTCTTGCTTATTTGTAAAATGAAGATGTTAGATAATCTTTCCCTGAAGTTTAATATTTTCTGTGTCAAAATGAAGAAGTTAAAACCAAAGCGCATCCATGGACTGGACCTAAGCCCCCCTCTAATCTATCTATCTATCTATCTATCTATCTATCTATCTATCTATCTATCCATCCATCCATCTATCTGTGTAGCAGATGTGTGGCTTAGTCTTCATGTAGGCTCTTAACAACTGGAGCAGGGGGTGTCTCTGACTCTATTGCTTGCCTTTGGATCCCTTTTCCCCAATTGGGCTGCCTTGTTTAACCTCACAGGAGAAGATGCACATACCAGGTTCTACTGCAACATGATATGCCAAGGCAGTTTGATATCCATGGAAGGCTTCTTCTTCGCTGAGAAGGAAAGGAGCGGGGTATGAGGGGAGGAAGATGAGGGGCAATTTTCATCTCCATCTGTCAGGATACCAGCAGTCTAGTTTAGTAGTGTCAGGAAATAGACAATCCAGTTTAAAAATACCACCAAACATGAGTCAACAATGGCAGCACGATCCAGCAGAAACTTCCAGACCTCTGCTAAAGCGGCACGAGTCAGCTGGAGTGACCAGGACCATCTGGAATGCCAGGAGTTTACTGCCATCCCGAGACCAGTAAAGAGATGTACAGGTAGCTATGCAAGCACCCTTCTAATCACTGTCTATTAAGACTACTTACACTCTCTACAAACATCACATTTCCTCCCAGGGGTCTTCCCTCAGCAAAACACCACATGAGTCTACATCGCATGACACAACCAGAAACTTCCACTTCAGGGAGGGGAAACAACAATTGGGATGTTAAGTAAATTAAATAAATTAATTAGTGAAAAAGAAGAAATTTACATGGTAGTTATATTAGAGAAGGTTTCTATACCTGTGTCTCTGTGTTGACTCTTACATGATTTCTTGAAAATCTGTTGCGTTTCTTCACATTGCTACAGTATGAGGTTGGATGTTCAAGTGAAACTCAGAATTTCAGGTAATACCTGTCCCTGGTCAATTAGTCCAGTGGATCTCAGCTCCTACGCCTCAGACATACTTGTCAATGCCCTGCTAATCTCATGTATTTCAGTGGATATTCTCAGAAGCATGATCAGGCAAGTCCCCTACTGTTGACCTATAGCTGCAGCTGTTTCTTATCTACCTGTGCTATACATTATATACTCACGACACTACCCCTTCCCTCTCCACACCACAGAATTCAATAGCAATTTCTTCCCTTTTGGATTTGTGATGTGTTTGTCGCATCTTAAGAAAGATAACTCCCGGGCTGGAGAGATGGCTCAGTGGTTAAGAGCACTGACTGCACTTCCAGAGGTCCTGAGTTCAAATCCCAGCAACCACATGGTGGCTCACAACCATCTGTAATGAGATCTGATGCCCTCTTCTGGTGTGTCTGAAGACAGCTACAGTGTATTCATATATAATAAATAAATAAATCTTTTTTAAAAAAAGAAAGATAACTCCCGTTATCCTTAATATTCTTATTTTATAATTGGCCTGCGTGTGTATTATCCAATTTCCCCTCTCTGTGGTGCAGCTGCTCTCTTTCTTTTGAGGATCTAAAACTGAGCACTGGCTGTGTATGCTGTAAGTGTCCTGCTCACCATATGCTGGCAGCCTTTGCATCAGGATCCTTTCTTTACCTTGTCCACATGATCTGACCCATGGCCTCACCCATGGCATCACTCACCCCTTGTCCTGTTTGCATTACCCATTCATAGACTGTTCACTTCTGACTTTGAATAGCCCAGAGCCATACCCCACTCATCTGATTTCATATTCCTTACTAGAAACTCTTTCCACCCCTCACATTCTCTAAACTTTTGAGTTGGAAAATGGTCTGTTGATTTTGTGTTTGATACTGGATAGGAAACCCCAGTCTTGTGCCCTTCAGGTAGACATTCTCCAGCTAAGCTACACCCCAGACCATTCTGAAATTAAGAAAAGGGTCTTGCTAATTGTAAGTGAGGATGCAGTAAAATCCCCAAGCCAGACCCTTCCATGGATATAAAGAAAGGTTCATTTTGTGAAGTTCAAAACTTCCATGGTTACCTGTTGTGGACAGAGAAAAAACAGCAAAATAGTGGGAGAATCTTGTAAGCTATAAGGGGAAGAAAGAAAATTAGCAGGAACAGCCTGGGAACTAGTGTGTGGCTTTGATCTTACAGAGGGTTGTTTGAATAATTAATAGGAGGTAGGTGGTTGTAGGGGCAGGTAAGAAAGTAATGGTTTTTTCCTACCAAATAGAAAGGTACCTTAAAGAAGTTCTCAGTATTGCTGAGTATTTACTGAGTCAGAGTCCAGCCTGACCTGAGCCCCAGACTGTCATCCATGACATTGTCAGTGGTCCTGCCATTTTGGGAGGAATTGGGTCCTAACACTAACTTGCTCAAGTTAGCCTTGCAGTTACCATTCTTCTGCCTCAGCCTGCTAAGTAGCTGAAATTATAATGAAGCATCACGATACATGACTAAGACGATCTTGATATACGAATTGTATCATTTGTATGTCATTCTCAATCTTTCCCCAACCTGGTGACTACATACAGATGTGACAGTAGCTAGAGAGTGCAGATACCATTCCAGAGAGAGATAGCCAAGCAAGTCTTGGTTAGGCCCCAGGAGTAGACACTCTGGCTTTTACAATTGCTGCTGTAAAAGGCTTATTAGAGCAGTGTCTTAAGACCCCAGCAAAACACCATATATCAGGATACCTGTCATCTATTATATGTTAATTAAGACTATATGTCATGACAAAGTGCCCATGACAAACAGCTTATAATGAGAGAATTTATATTGGCTCACAGTTTATTTATTTCAAACTCCTGGCCAGTAGGCTCTGCTGCTTTGAGGCCTGTGTCATGACAGTAAATCGTGGAAGAAATGTGTAACTGAGAGAAGCTGCTTATCTTGATGCAGCTAGGAGAAAGACCGAGAGAGAAGAACGCTATGGTCAGAACACCACACACCCCTTCAACACTGTTCCTAGTGATTTAACTTTCTGCCACTGAGTGCCATTTCTTAATTACTCTACCTTCTTCCCACAGGGCCACAGAGTGGGGACTACATCTTCAATACATAAGCCTTTAGAGGGCACTCCAGATACATGCTATAGCATGCAGTTAATAGAGTTATAAACCATCTCCACTCACCCTTTGCCTATTCTCTGCGCTATTACCTCCCTGGAACCTGCTGACCATCCTTTTATCTATTCATTTTTTAAGCTTCCTGCTGAAGATTTTGAAAATCTTTTTCATTGCCTTAGGGTTTTAACCTCTGTACTCAAAACTAATGTTCACAGAGACCCCTGTGAACTCATTTAATGCCTTATAATATGTACCAATGAACTGCCACTTCCATGAAAATGTTCATGGTCATAGTCACTCTCTTGAGGGCCCACATTTCTGTCATAGGTTTGTGCTGGCTTTGAAGCAGTGCAAGTTTGTGGCCAGCTGACTGATGCAGGAGCCTGAGAAGCAGACTGATGCTTTGATTCCTAATACACTATGGAACAGTACATCCTAGGTGGTTGCAGAGCTGGCCCAACAAAACAAAACAAAACAAAACAAAACAAAACAAAACAAGACAAACATCAGCCTTGTAAACACAGATTCTGTGACAGAAGAATTGATAAGGACCTGAACCTGGCTTTTCTCATTGATGTGTCCTAATATATAGTCATGCGGATACCAAGATGAAATTCCCCAGGATGGTGGAAGATGTTGCATGCCCCTACTTTAGTATCCTTTTGCTCTGCCTTTCTCTTGTGTTTCCTCCTTCTTCGTCAGCTTTTTTTCTCGATGAAATGCAGGTCTATGCTCTGTGTAGTAAGTTACAGCAATTCTAGACAAGAAAGGACATGTGTGACAGTTAAGGATTTACTGTGTGTGCATACATCCTCCTTTGCTTTTATTTAAATAGATGTGTGTTTCAATATATTTTAAAAAGTGAGAAAACCATATGGAAGTTATTTTTGCCTGTGTGTTTTTCACAGAAGAAATTGCTAAGGCAAACTCTATATTCAATGGATAAGTCCTTTGTAAAATGTATTTGTTATAATGAAATAAAGCCACACAAGAACAAAAATCACCCTTCCTTTTAATTTTTGGTTGTGAGCCTAACCTTCAATGGCTGAGCCATTTCTCTAGATGTCTTTGTACTTTTAAAAAAATCCAGTTATGAGGCATTCTACTGTGCAACTCTTTAAAATGTGCTTTTTTATAACTTAAATCTTAACACACAGGGACACAGAGACCATAGTCAAGGGATCCCATCAAAAAATGAGAGCGACCTGCAGACAGGGCCACCTTCTCTTCAGGGCCTACTTCTAGCAGCTGATACCTAATGCATTCAATATCTGAATGATACTCCAGAAACACTTGAAAGATATCAACAAAGAGGTCTCAGAATAAATAAACTGTCTCCCTTTCAGGTGAAGGATTAGACATTTGCAATGGGGACAGGAATCAGTAGGCTCTCAGAGTAGAGGGAGGACATCTGGCTACAGGGTTGTAACTTAGCCTTACTACATGGCTGAGGACTCTGAGTGGTGTGAATTTGCTGGGTATCTGTGGAGTAAAAGGGGGAGAGAGTAGAGTAGAACAGAGAGTCAAAGATGCTGTACCCTTGCTCAAAGAAGGCCACTTGAATATGACCATCAAATGAAGCACAGTGTGTGCCAGAGCGCAGGAGACCTTAATGCTTTGCAGTGAGGGTAGGATGCATGGCATAGCTGTGTCCCTTTAAAAGGAACCTTAGAATATATAGTATGTCTTCCCTGGCTGCTCAATTTTGTTATGTTTGTGCAGTGACAGCTACAATGTAATTGCTTATCATATATCATGTACCATAAAATGACACGCTCTATAATTTTACCCAATCCATGTGCTATTTCAATGAGGTATGTAGTATCCTATGTACCTATATACCATTTACCATGATCTCTTTATCATTTCATAGATGAAGAATCAAACCCTTGAAGTCAAAGTGGCATGTTTAGCTCAAAGTAGGTAAGTAGACTCTGGAGTCGACCAGCTCTGTATGATCTCAAAGGCCATGCTTGAAATTGTATTTCAAATGTCTCTGAGATATTTAAGTGCAAAAACTTAGTCGTCAGGCGACACTACTCGGTGGTAACAGAGTCCAGTGGCAGGTCCTTCAGTCACTAGAGGCCTGTCCACAGAGGAGATGATGGAGTCCCAGCCCCATTTGGCCCTATTTTCAACCATTCTTAGCATTAAATGAGAGGCCTTGCTCTGTGCTATTATTCTTCCTGTCGTGATGAACCGCCCCACTACAGATCTAAAAGCAACTGGCCACAAATTGACAACCCTAAAATTGAGAGACAAAATAAACTTTTCTCTTTAGAAGGTGATTCTATGGAGTATTTATTCTAATAGGTTAATTAGATTATCACTAATACAAACCTCATAAAGGTAGTAAGTAGTCAATCAGCTCTCTGTATTGGAGTATCCTGCACTGTGAATTTATTTCTGAAGGTATTACATTTTTACAGTGACTGAAATGTTAGTCATTGGTCTTATTTTCCTGGAAATGACCAGTAAGTAGCATTATCAGTAAGTTATTCCTAAGTTTTTTGAGTTTTCACAAAGCTTAGAGTCTTAAACTGTGAGAGACGGGTCAGTGGTAAAGTACCATACTTGTCTTATCATGCCAAGGTGGCAGCATGAGTCTGACATCCCAGTGGTGAGTCACTGGGGACAGACAGATTCCTGAAAGCACCCTGGCCAACCAGTCTAGATGAATGGGTAAACTTAAGTTCAGTAAAAGAACCCATCTCAAAACAGGTAGAAAACAGTTAAAGAAGAAATCTGACACTAACCTTCTACCTTCATACTACACATGCACACACGTCTGAATGTACATGTGTACAACTCACACAAACATGTACATGCAATCTACACACACAATACTACAAACATCTACAATTTAAAAACATTTTTAAAATATACTTTATGTTTCTGGGATTTGAGAATTTGAATGGGCTTGCTGGCATTCTTGGTAAGCAGTGCCAGGTTCAGATATTCTTGGCTAGATTACATTACATGTCTGAGACCTCAATGCTCATATATGGATTGATGCTGTCCCCATGAAGGCTGGAGTGTAGTATTTACTAGGCAGCAGAAGTGCTTTGGGAACACCAAGTAAAACCTGGGAGGAAGAGTCACACGTGAATCTCTGATTCATACTCACTATGGCCCCCCATCGGCCAGAGCTAGCCACGAGGTTATCCCAGTTACAAAGAGTAGAAAGAAAACCCATGTCCATGCAGAGAATTGGCAGTATCATTTCACAAGGACATCATCCACTGAAAGTGCCACACTAAAATGCCATGGACACAGGAAGGGGAGAACTTGAGGCCATTTAAAAATACTTATCATGCTTATATAATTTTACTTAGTTCTTTCACAAATATGTGGTGTTTATCAGCATGAAGGACTAGATAAAAATTGGTAACATGCTGCCAACAATCACTTATTCCTCTTGAACATAAATCTTCAGTCTGAAGAAGGCCTGCTTTGCTAGTCAATTGGCAAAAAAAGCTCACCAGCTTTAAGCAAAAGAATAGCCACTGGCTGCCAGTCATTACTCAGGCTTCTTACATTTCATTTCTGAATTTTAAGGCACAGTATGCCTATGGTGCCCCAAATGCCTCAGACTCACAATACTTCTGCCTGTTTGTCTCCTGCTTCCTGCTAGGATCATAGTGTGCCTTCCCACACTCAGCTCATCCACTTCCCTCATATATTGGAAAGGTGATTTGTAACATGTAGTGAGGCATGGAGGTGTTACTCAACTGACTGTTGTACAAAGATCCAAAAGCAAATTGTATTCTGTTCCAACATGCTTTTAACCACAGGAAGATGATCATTAGGGGCATGGATTCTCTAGACACATACACACATGTATACATACACACTCACATAATTACTCTATCTTTCACTCTTGTTCTCCTTACATACTCTCTTACACACTCATACACAGATTCACATACTCTGTCATACACACTGATACATACACACTTTCCCTTTCACACAGGTACTCTCTGTCACACACATACTCTCTCACACACTCACACATTCTGCCACAAATACACACTGTCACACATACACTGTCTCACACACATGCATGTCCACAGACACAACACACTCACACACACTACACCCCCCCTACACACACACAGACTAGAAATACTCAGTATCTTATAGGCAGCAGCAATGACATGCACCTTTTGGAAGAAAAATGATTGTTAACTGCCATGGGAGGAAAACTGTAATAGCAGGTGAGATGCTATGGCAGGATAGCAGATGGCCCACAAAGAAACAAGTAGTGTTTCTCTCTAGACTTTGCATCAATATTTGTTTTGTGGTTTCAGGGCTCAAGGGCTGAACACTTCTCTGCAATATCCTATGCGTTTGTCCCTCCCAATGCTCTTGACTGCTATTGGATTTGATTGTTTCCCTCTGTGTGCACTTTTTTTTCTTGCCATGAAAATTGAGACCCAGTTTATATCTTTACCAGAGACATGAAAAAGAATTTTCTCACCTGTCTACAGAATGGGATAAGCCTAGGTCAGAACTATTTTCTGCTGTATAATGCCTTTCCTTATTGTCATTTTTTTGTGAACAAAAGTGTTTTCTATACAGAATAAAAATTAAAAGTTTCCACTGGATGTCCAGAAAGTTTGAGCTAACAGTGTATTCCTTCTCATATATATATGGAAAACCATATAAAAAAAACCATCAACAGTGAAGAAGGAATTTTCCTTACCTCAAATCAAAAATGTTCCAGCTCCAAACTCAAAGTATAAAACAGTCTCAAATTTCAGGTGTCTTGCTGCTTTGATTGATTTCTTAGAAATTTTCTTTAGCAAGCATTAGGTTTGAGATATAATGTCCTTAGGCCAAATATTTTCAATGATTATGACCAGAGAGTCATGATGTTTATGATATTTTGTGAACCACTTGTGATCATCTATGGGACTATGGGCTCAATGTATTTGCCAAAAGTGGGTGTCTAGGAGTCAGTTACTAAATTCCACTCTGCAAGTAGGAAGTTTGCAGTTGTGCCAATTTCTGCCTTGAGTGGATGGAAGTACCTGAGATTGAGTTTGGATGTACAATCTCCAACCTGATATCACAGCTAGTAGCTATTCATAAGCCCACTGGAGAATGACAGGAGGGACCATGGGTGGAAAAATACTTACACTCCCAGAGATCATCAAACCACTGAGTTGTTGAAGCACAAGTCTTTGGAGAAGGCTATTATCTTGTGAAGATCACATGAGACACTAATGTCTTGACCTGCCTCTGCCCTTTCAGACCTTCTCATGTACTTCTGAGATACTCCACTATTCAGTTTTCCAACTGTCCTTGTAAAGCTTTGAACTTTCAGTCAAACTATTAGCCAAACAGCTTTGAGTTCCTATTTTTATGGAAAATGACCAAGTCCACTGCTCCAAGTTCTGCCTACCTAATGGCTTTACCTCAGTTCTCATGGAGCTGATCCAGAATGAGGCCACGGGACTATGAGAGTTCTCTTTCAGTAATAGCTGGATATAGCACAAAACTATTGTTGAATAAAACTTGAGCTTTTAAATTTAATCAGTCAGAGAAGTCCATATATTTCATGGGTGTAGACTTTATATTAGTAAATGTGAAATGGAATATAAACAGAGGTTATAGCAGTAGACCAACATAACTTGTATGTCATGGACAAACTGGAACCCAGTTCCATGTACATCACCTTTTCCTTTTCTGATGAAGTTGTGGACTTTGAATCTTGGTTGGTCAAACAATGACCTAGTTCATGATTAGCAGTACAGATCATATCATGACCTGGTCAAAGGGCATGGATAAAACCCAACAACAACCAAATGTTTATTGCTTTAGAAGAGAATTGTTTTCCATGGAGAATGACAGATGCTCTAAACCCTAAAATTCTGCATTATGGTTCACTTTGAAGAGTTTGTAAAGGGCTCTAAATGGAAGCCTTACCTGCCACTAATGTTTTGAGTATTGTGAGTATGTATATCATGTAACTCAACTGGGAGCTCAGTGCTCCCCCAGGAAGGGTTGGAATAACATGCATAAATGAGGTACATGTTGCTTCTTTAACTAGCTCCAATAGATATGATATCTTTATCTTACTGTTAGGAGAAGCAATATGAAGCAATTTATTCTTCACCATGGGAGGGATTTCTCTGAAGTGGCACACTCGAGTTCTTTAAGGATTTATTGCCTACCCTCTGGCATTCAAGTGTTTTAGTAATGCTTGCAGATTAGTTGCTATCTCCTGCCTATCAGATCCAATCAGTGGAATTTCATTAATGTAATGGATCAGCATGATTCCCTTGGAATGTGCAGTAAGCAGGGTCCCTGAAGAATGGATGATGATATAGTGAACATTGACACAGAGCAGAGATAGAATAGACAGAATGTATTGCTGGCCATGCCAGCTGAAAACAATTTACCCTTGATGGCCTTCACTAACAGGTGTAGAAAAACAATCATCTTTGGCAGATCAATAGTTGCACAGCAGGTTCCAGAGAACAAGCTGGCTTGGTCCTGCAGTGAAACTCCACTGAAGCAGGAGCAGCAATTTTTCGATAATGTTTATGATAAGCCAGTCATTGACTAAGAACCATCTGTCTTCTGTGAAGATTGTGCAAGTGAATTTGAAATCTGTTCTTAGTGAGTTTACATTAAATGCTGCAGTTCCATATATTTTTATATTCCTTCAACTTTCACCCTACAATCCAGTGACACATCACTCACAAGGCCATAAACATCCCATGGGTTCTGCCACTAGAAATAGACCAAATCATCCATGTTTTGGTTATGCATTGAAATCTGTGAGTCATACTTTAAATTTTGGGGGTGGGGGGTGAGGGGATTTGTTGAAATGTGACTCCAGAACTCAGAGTGGTAAAAGTAAGTTTTGAGTAGGATGAGCACTTTTAGGGACAAAAACTGTACCAGGAGAGGAGAGGACAGTGCTCCTTCAGACAAGGAGAGACTATTGTAGTCAAGGATGGAAACCCTACTTCTGTAGATGAAGAAGCCTTAATAAAAATTCAGGTATCAAGGTTCAGGATATGCAAATTTCATTGAAGTTATCTCATCTATTACCATGAAGATAGTCAGTGCCCTGCCCATATTCAGCTGCAATGGCTAGTCTTCGTTATCAGCTTCATTAGATTGAGGCACACCTAGAGATTACGAAAGCTCATCTCTTTATGTGTCTGTGACGTGCTTTCAGAGAGAATTAACTGAATATGAGATATGGCTTTGGACAAAATAAGAGAGAGAAAAACAGAGAAAGCCCACTAGCACAAAGTTCTGTCTGTCCTTCCACCTCTCTCTGTTTTCTAGTCACCATGATGTGAGCTGCTTTGCTCTGTTCTATTTTCCCTACCATGATTGACTGAAATATCTGAAACCATAAGCCAAAATAAATCGATTGTTTTTCTGAAGGTGTTTGATCATGTCTTTCTGCCACATCAATGAAAATCTAACTAGTACAGCAATCAGTGTGGAAGCTTTAACAAGAGACTAGTTGTGATAGCAAAAGTTTGACATTTGTTGTAATTGAGTGACAGATAGACTATATTCTTGTTTACTCGAAGTCACTCTCGTTTTTCTTAGACAATATATCCAGCTCTATATTTACCCATTTGAGCATTTATTGGTTGTCAGCTTTGAGTCAGGCAATGAATTATGCTAGTCTATAGATCAGAAATCCAGTGTCGGTTTCATTGAGCCAAAAACCAAGTTATCAGAGCTATCTTACTTTTTAGAAACTTCAAGAGAGTCTATTTTCTGCATTTTCTAATTTCTAGATATTTTTGATTCCTCACCATCATTTGATCAGGACCTCCATTTTCTACTTTTTGTTTGTTTGTTTATTGTAATCTCACACTGTAGCTCAGGCTGGATTGGAACCATCCATCAAGCTTGTCCCAACCTTCTGAAGTTTGAGAACACAGGCCTGAGCTGCCACACATAGCTTAGTTTTCAACTTTGAAGAGAGCAGTGTTGTATTTCGTTAGAATTCTTTTATTATTGCCCCACCATTAAGACTTTTGCTTTTCATCAGCCAGCTGGTGCATTCAACACCTGTGGAGCAAAAGCAGTTTTCTGGCATGTGACCATCACCATATGACTTCTCAAACACGGCAGATTGTGTCTTCAAAGTCAACAAGAAAGATAGAGAAAAGATCAGTGTCATGTTATATGGTGTAAAACAACCTTGAGACAACTCTAAGAATATGGACAAGCGGTCATTTGATAATGACATTCTCTTGAGAGTAGCCTAAAGACTTATCAGCTGCAACAGCAAACTGAGCTGCTAGCATTAACTGAAAGAAAAGATGGCAGAAAGAAGTGCAAGAAGGCTGTGTTACTCTGGTTTTCCATGATGCAATTATAGTTCTGTTTAGATGTGAACATGTACTTTTGCTCAAGACAGGAGAAGAATAACCTGAAAGGAGGCAGAGACCATAAAGTCTGTCTACTTGGCATCAAGAGTTGGAACTATTGCTTTGCTTTTAGTAGACTAGCTGACCTCTTTTCAAAGTCATAGGAGTGGAGCAACCCATCAGAAGAAGCAAGAGAGTAGAAGGACATGGGACAGGAGTCTCTCCTCAAGAGCCTGGGGGCCAGAGCATTGAACAAACCAATTGTTTATCAAAAGTTTATCTTGCTGTTTTGGACATTTCTGGGACCCAGCATTTCTTATATATTCCTATTTCTCTCTTTTTTTTCTTTTTTTTTTTTTTTACGTCTGCCACTTCATTTATTGTTTTTATTTGCAGGAGGAGTTGAAACAAAAATTTAAGGGTGTTTTTTTTTTCTCCCCTAAACATGAATCATTCAAGTAAAACCAACTTAACTATTGAAATTAGCAAAGTAAAGGGAAGTATGCACAACCCAAGAGCGAAGGCTGAGGAAGGAGGGTGCAGTTGGCATCCGACAGGTGCACGGATGCAGTGGTTCACCTGCTGGGGACCGCCGCCCCGGAAGGCAAGCACAAGGACCCTTTAATGAGGATGACCCAACATCTGAAAATGTTTCAACTCAAAACATAAGGTTAAAAAAGAGAAAAAGAAAAACCCAAAAACACACAACCCCACAGACCACCCAGCCATAACCACCGTCTTTAACCATAGGCGTTTCTTTTCATTTTATAAAAAGATTAATAAAAAATATTGAAAAAATTATTTTCTCATCTTATATTTGTAAAGATAATAGAATTCAGAAGTTTCTTAGAAAACCGTCCAGAAACTGCCCTCCAGTTTCCACTCCTTTTGCTGAAGACCAGCAGGACTACAAAGTTTGGGATACTGGAGCTGCTGGTGGAGAATGGGAAGCCCAGCCCAAGAGAAATCAGACAAGAGCAGGGTGCATGGGGAGGCTGGAAGCAACTCCATGTGATACATGGCTGTGTAGAAAGGGGAACACGAGGTGGTCAGAAAGGCCGTAAACTCCTCCTTAACATACAAAACCAGTTTGTACAAAGATCCAAGCAGTTTGGTCCCAAACTGAGGTGAACACTTCAATTTTTATTCACATGCTTTGTTTTCTCGTGAGAATCAAAGTTGCCCAAATTAAAATCTTTATGCTAATATTACTACATATCCCTTAAAAAGAAAAAAAAAAGAAAAGAAAAAATATAAGGATTTTTTAATTAAAACTCAGGACAGTTAGAGACTGAAAACCAAATTCCCATTTAGTTCCAAATGAAATGAAATGAAGAAAACTTGGTTTCTAATTGGGGGTGTAGTGGGGGTGGGACGACAAAACCAAGTCCAAGCATCAGCATCCTTCTCCCTACCCTACCCCGCCCCACCCCACACACCATCAGCAGGAGCCCAGTGTATGTCGTCTGCTGGACTCATGAGCCTGATCTAGGCTCGATGGCAGCATCCTGTCCTGTCCAGTGAGACGGCACCGGGGACACACTCTGATGTCGAGGGATTCTGTGTGGCTAGTGGGTTGTGGGGTGGGGTTTTCAGGATCTTCATGAGGCTCCTTGTTTAGCTCCACCAGCCTCTCCCAGTGCCTTTCTCCCGGGGGCAAGGGCTCCATCCAGAGTGGCTCCTACTCAGCTGAGGGCTGTAGACTGTCCTTCTCTTCTCTGTTCTCTGTCCCACTCTCATCATCTTCAATCTCTCCCTCCTCCCCACTGAACTTGTCATGGGCCCACTTGGGGCTGGTACTGGATTTCCGGAACATGAACCGGCCCCGGCCCCGGGGAAAGGCTCCTCGGCCACGGCCTCGGCTCATCCATTTGTCGCTGCCCTCGCCTTCCCGGTCATCATGCAGGTAATACTTCTTGCTCTTGGGTGTATATTCTGGATCCCACTCTTCTTCTCGGCTTCTCTTTTGAAAATCATTGTTGCTGTTGTTGTTGTTGTTACCAGAATAGTTTCCTCTGCCCCAACCTCTCCCTCTTGCTCGAAAAAAGGTTCCCCGAGCTCTGCCTCCTCTTTCATTTGGACCCACGAAGTCTTTGGTCCCCAATCTGGATTTGTCAAAACCTGTGGTGCTCTCCTCCCTCTCCTCTGCTTCCTCAGGGTACTCCTCTGCTTTGTAGGAGTGAGATGACTGGGAAGAGGAGGAGGAGGACCTAGACCGGTCTCTTGCTCTTCTGTGCTTCTTCTGCTTCTTTGATCCTTTGTGGGTTTTCTCTGTCTTTTCAGTTGATCTTTCTCTTGAGTGGCTAGAGTCTCTGGAATCCACCGACTCTCTCGATTTACCTCGCTTAAGATCTCTCTCCTTATGTTTTTTACGACGTTCAATATCAAGACGAAGATCAACAGGATCATCTTTGTATTTCCCTTCAGCCTTGTAGCCAGGTTCTCGTGGACTTTTCAATTCCTCATGAGTCAAACCATGCTTTCTGAATGTACTGGGGGAAATGTCTATCCTCCTGTGTATCTCTGGGCTTTTCTTATTTTTAGCTGCTTCTTGTTCATTTCCTCTTTTTAGGTATTTAGTAAAGCGTTCATGCAATGTCATTCCAGAGGATCCAAAGTGATGCTCTTTAACGTGATGAACAATGGTCACTATGTGCTGGGCAAACAGTTCTGAGGGGCTACGCTGAGACTGAGCTGACTGTATGTGCTGGAAAATTGATCGGAATTCCTGTTCCTTTTTGTTGCTATGGACTAGATCCCGACAAAGCTTTCGTTCCTGAGCCAGTAAGCCACTGGGTCGTGCAAGGTCCTCATCGAAGGAGTCCATCCGGACATTGACCTGGGCCTCCCGAGTAATGGAAAAGGAAGACTTCCCTGAGGAAAAGTCTCCTTTGTTTCCCAGCTTGTCACGGCTCTCAGAGGTCTTCCTTGGGGGAGGTGATGAACTTTTCTCCTGGACTGCCTTGTATGCAGTTACCCGGAAATTCTTTTCTGGCACAAAGCCCCTGTGCCCACTGTCGCTCCTCTTGGACCCTCCACGCTCCTCCTTTCGGGATCTCTCTGTGAAAGGCTCCTCCTCCAGCTCCTCTGCTTTCCTCTGTTTTTCCTTTCCTGCGTGCAGACTCTCCCACTTGCCTGACTTCTCTTCCTCCTGGTTTTTGCTTGCACCGGCTATGACTTTAGACATAAATTTGGGCTCATCATCAAACTCGGGTTCTTTCCTTCCCTTACTCTTGTCCTTATCTTGCTCATCCATCTCTTCCTTGTGGAAGTCAGCCATCTTTTTCTCAAAGTCATCTCGGAGCTTATACCTTTTGGGTGACTGGCTGCCTCGGAAGGGCTTCTCAGTGTCCGACTTGGGAGCAAATGGATCAGATTTCATTTTGACATCAGCATCAGAGAAGCCCCCTTTCTCCTTCAGCTTCTCTTTATCAGCATTTGTTTGCTTCTGCTCCTTATCCTTTCCATTCTCTGTCTTCTGCTCTTCCAAATACCTTTTTGAGTATGCTGCTCCCCCCGAAGCAGCGCTCTCTTCTTTCTGAGATGAACCATATGCAGAGCCAGTGGCTGGTGGACTCTTACCCACAGGACTCTTTTTGGATGGACTCAAAGACCCAGAGCCATGGTCGAACTGACCTTGGTGTGCTCCAGACTGATATCCAGCACCACCTGAGCCCATCTGGGATGCATTAGAAAGTGGAGGACTAGGTTTTGGCACAGGGCTAGGGCGTGGTGATCTTCCTATTTCTCTCTTTTGTGATAAGAATCTCTATTCTATGCATAATTCTTACTGTGGAAACAACTTTCTCATTTCACCATGTATAGAGCTATGTAGATACTATATTTGGAGTGCTTCTTGGTGTTGCGACTTTCAGCCTAAGAACCTTGAGAAATAAATTTCCATCATTTGAAAATGGACTAGTTTACAACGTGTTGATATACAAAGCTCAGCTGGACTGAGTCCCTTCACTCTACATCCCTCTGACATAATGGCCTATTAGAAAAGGAAAACACTATGTAGATCTACTTTGTTTAATTCCTTCAGTGAAATTGAGATACCCTTCAAATTCCAGAACATAAAGTAAGGGATGAGTTTAAAAGCTATGGGATGTGAAATGGCAGATAGAATGATCATGATTACAAATCTCAGCAGAGCCTGATCAAACCCACCTTAGCAGAATGATGGGACAAGTATTGCAAGCTGTTCCTCTGACTTCTTACCTGAGGAACCTCAGTTCACTTTCGTCTTCCACTGATCTCATTATTTCCTTGATTGATATATTCAGTGGGGGTTCTATTAGCCAGATGAGCTTTGAATTTTTCCTTCCTGCCTGCCTTGGCTTCTTGGTGCTGGGATGAAACTAACTATTTAGCTAGATCTGTATCTTCCTCCCTTGTGAGTAAACCAGTCCACTGATCTCAGAACCCTCAATTTTTTAAACATGGACTTTTTTGTGTTCTATCTTTCTTTAATTTTACTCTTTCTTTTCTCTGAGAAACAAACGACATCATTTTGTTGTCTACAAGAAGCTCATCAGATCTTCAAGTGTAGGCATCCCCACAGAAGGAAGAAATGGAAAACACAACTCCAGCAAATAGGACCAGGAAACAAGTAGGTGTCACTATACCAGTATCTGAAAAAAGAAAATTTCAAGCCAAATTTAATCAGAAGTGATAAGGAGGGTGCTTTATTATTGTCAAGGAAACAAGTAAGTAGGAAGACATTAGGTTATAAACATATCTGAGCCCGTACCTAAGTCTGGCTCACCCCATTTCATAAACAGTATACTATTGGGCTTCAAGATATAGATGAATCCCAACTCAGAAACAGAAAGTGATTTCAGGACTCCATTTTCTCCAATAGGCAGGTCATCTGAACAGAAACTAATCAGCTATATTAGAGTTAAAGAACATCGTACATCAAATGAACCTAACAGATAGTTATATAATATTCTACCCAAACACCAAAGAACATACATCTACTCAAAAGATCATGGACATTTCTCTAAAGCAGAGCCAATATTGGAACAAATAGCAAAAAATACAGAAAATTAAAAATAATTCTGAAGTGGAAATTTCTGGTTTCTTTGGAGATTCAGATGTGTTATGTGATGTTTTTCTGGAAACTGTCTTATGAGAAGATGTTTTTGCTGAAGCAGACACAAGGGAGGATCTTTTGCTGAGAACAGACACCTGGTGTTTTTCTGGAAGCTGTCTGGAAAAAGTGCATGTGATATTTTGCTACAGTATACTTTGAAAGAACATGTGATGTATGGAGAGGGTATAAATATAACCTAATAGCCAGTAGACTATGCTGTATGGTATTGGTTCACCTTGTCACTCTTTGCTGGTCTTTGTTGGGCTTTGCTGATAATGGTATTTACTGATGATGCTGAGGCATTGGTTTTCCTTGCCTTCTTTGCTGATCATCATTTGTCATGACTTCATAAAGAGAAAGGCAGCAAAGAACTTTTGGTGTTTGGGTAGATTATTATGTACCTATCTGTTAGGTTCGTCTGGTGGCTTCTTGCCACTTCTGTGGACTCAAGTTGATTGACAGAGCCTTGGAGTTTCTTCTGGATCAAGCTATCATTGCTGATTTGTGAATGATATTTGCTAGTAGATGGAGATAACACTGCTCATTCATGTGAACTAAGCTGCTGCTATCCTGACAAGACAGTCTGGGCTCACTTCAAAATACTATTTCTAAACAGGTCCACATTCTCTTTTGTCCTTTCCATTACCTCTGGTGGGTAGTAGATTAGAAGGGAGGTTAAAGCATTTAAGTACACTTACTAAAGTAGATTTTGAAAAATACAAGTCTATATAACTCCATGTATCCTATCTGACCACAATGCAATAGATTTCAAAATCAACAGTAAAATAATGTAGAAATTACATAAACTCACAGAGATTAAACAACATACTGTTGAATGATGAGACATTTCAACATGTAGCTATAGGTTGTCTTATGCTGGAATTTGTTATTTTTTAAAAAAGTTTATCCTAAAGTTTGATTAGTCCAAGAGGTTCTCTATGAACTTGGGAAAAAGCATCTGAAATTTTCAGAGACATTATTCTAATTTTCTGGTTCTAGATTAGAAATGCTACAAATTCTTTTTAGAAGAATGAAATGGAAATAATGAAGAAGAAAACAAAACCAGTAAAGCAACAAATAATTGCTTTGTTTGGGAAAGCAAACAAGAAAATACTTGCCCTGTTATGTATAGAGTTGATCAAAGAAGTCTTCAAAGTCATGAAGGAGGCAGCTTTCTTTAGTGGGATTTCTGTGGATGTTCTAATGGCATACCACGGACCTTTGTCATTCTGTCTATATTGAAAGTGGGACCGAAAGAATAATTTCAACACTTAAATGAGACTTCTTAGAAAGTGAATTTATTGTGAAGTTAATCTGCATTCATTCCTAATTTGTTTAAAGAGACTTGAGAAGAAATGTTAAGCATAACAACCAACAAAGTAGATTCATTGAGAAAAATACAACCAAGCAGTTATTTGGATGGAGGTACTTTTGTTTTAAGATTATATGCACTGTGTTTCAGCATTCTCGAGGAGTACTTACTAAACAGCTTCAGAACAACTGTAAATAGCAATGAGTAAGTGATGAGAAAAAAGAAAAGATGTGTTCTTTAAAAATAAATTTCACTAGAAAGCAAGTTCAGATATTGCAGCTTTGTTAGGGCTTATGCCTAGGATTACATTTGGAATTCATGTGCATTAATTTGTCTTTGTTAATTATTAAAACATAATGAAATTTTTATTGAAAGTTTCCATTTCAAGAATGGTTCTTTCAGGCTTTTGTTTTAGTTTGTTTTTACTGTTTATTTTTGTTATTAAACAAGAGACAAACTAACCTTTCAAATTTCTTCTTTCTACTTGTTACTATATAATTATTAATGACTTTTTTTGCCCATTACTAGTAACATTTTTGTCCTCTGGACAACTGGATTTAGATATGATATTTTTATAGTTACAAATGCATGTTAAGCATTAGCTATAATTGGCAAATGAATGGAGTTACCATTTATGTATATTAGACAATTTACATTTCCAATCACTTATATAGGTACTAGCCTCTACCATACATTCTTATTATAAGGAATTTCATTTACTCTTTGTAACAGCCTTTTAAACTAATTAATTAACTCAATTAAGTTGTTAATTAATTAACAACTTTCTGTTTTGAGATAGGATCTTAGATAACCTCAGCTGGTTCCAAAATTCAAATCTTCCAATCCCCACTTCCAAGTGCCAGGATTGTGTAGATTCGCCACCATAGCCAGTTCTAAGGTATAAATCATTATCTTAGTTTCGCAGGCGAAAGAATGATTAAGACAAGCCATTTAAATGACAAATCTGGATTGTGACAGAGGGCTCATTAAATGGTCTCTCTTTTTCATACTGTATTCTTTAAGAAATGTGAAGAAATAAAATTGCCTTATTTTATTTTAACTTTAACAAGAATACCCTGATAAGCAAAACTCAATTCCTTTAAAGATTCTGGCTTTTAAGTTCCTTTGTTCAACAATAGGTGGTTATTTCTCAAGCTACTTATTTCTCTCTTCTCTTTAGTGATCTTAAGATAATTCTCTTTCTTCTGCCACCTTGGCCTCATTAGAGAGACTGACATGAACAGGGTAAAATAAGGACAGAGTCTATAGATAATTAGATTTTCATCCATGAAAGACATGTTTGGAGAGCAATATACCTAATAAAATGTCTGTTGCATAGAAAGGCTTAGCAACAGCCAAAATAACAGAAAGATGGTCACCAAGGTGTTGGAGATTACATATATTTGTGTAACAATGTAATTCCACAAAAATGATTACAGTTTTGTTTTTATTATATAGACCTTTGAGAAAACTTAAGTTATTCTATCAATTTTGTTGTTATATCAGAAGAGATAGCATTAGTAACAAAAAGAGGAACATGCTTTAAGGTCAACAGCTTCTTAGCTGTACACTGATGTTTAAGTATGTTCTCTTATATGCCAATTAGTCTGAATCAAAACAGAAGAAACTGGATGACATATTTTGAGAAGAACCCCTGACCGTGGGTCTGACAGGTGGAATATTTACCTATTGACCACAAAACAAAAGATGTCGTTGAGCAAGAAGGTTGCAACCATACATAGCATGCCCTAATTCATAAGTGTTGATCAATAATCTTAAGTATAAATAAGCCAACTTGGCCCAGTAAAAGAAGAATCTTTGGAGTCAAGCTGCCTTGAGATTTCTTTTCTTTTTCTTTTTGGTTTGGTTTTTCGAGACAGGGTTTTTCTGTGTAGCCCTGGCTGTCCTGGAACTCACTCTGTAAAGCAATTTATTATTTTTATGTGTATGTCTATTTACCACATGAATGCAGTGCCCACAGAGGCCAGAAGAGGGTGCTGTATCCTCTAGGACTGGCGTGAACAGTCATGTGAGTGCTGGGAATCAAACTCAGGACCTTTGAAAGAGCAGCTGGTGCTCTTAACCACTAAGCCATCTCTCCAGCGAGATTTCTTAACTTTATAGCTACAAACTATCTTTCTAAAGCTGGGCTAATGATAAAAGATGTAAGGATCAAATAAGCTAATTCATGTTTAGACTCAGGACAGTGCCAGGCATGCAACAGATGCTTAATAGATATTAGCCACATAAATTAAGTGCAGGAGAAACAGGCTCTAATAAAGCAATAAACAGAAGGAGAGACTTTGCCATAACTGTGGAATTTGAATAGTGCTAATACACCTTGCCCAGCCCTGTAAAGTCATTGAACAGATTAAAGATAAAAGGATTTAACAGCTGACGGCTCAGTTATTAAGTTCCTCTAGAACCTACTCACTCTGTGGACTATAATTAGCTAAAAGAGAAATACCTTTTCAAAGGGATGTACGCTGTGATACTGTATAAGCAAAATGTGTCACTTTGGAGTATTTTAAGGTAGTTACATACACACATGCACATACATGCGCGTGCACACACACACACACACACACACACACACACAGAGAGAGAGAGAGAGAGAGAGAGAGAGAGAGAGAGAGAGAGAGAGA
>NW_021620769.1:4645061-4650032 GCF_004785775.1 Grammomys surdaster | reverse complement strand
GAGAGAGAGAGAGAGAGAGAGAGAGAGAGAGAGAGAGAGAGAGAGAGTCACACCCTGCCTTGTTTCCTCTGTGGTGCTCTGTTGAAGATAATTGGATTCAACTGTACATAAAAATCCTTCTCAAGAGATATGTTGCTACTTGGTCAAAATTTCTAATAAAACTGAGAATTTATTTGTTTTCCCATGGTCATTACTTATGAGACATTTGGAGCTATATATTTAATAAATCACTGTCCAGCGACCCATTTTGTCATAGCAGCTACTACTTATAAAAACTGCTTGTGCCACATGCTGAAACTATCTTCTTGTAAGTCTGATGTGAAATGAAAAGCACACAACTTGGCTTCATGCCATCTTTTAAAAACATCAATTTTAAGAAATTGAAATGATGGATCTTGGACATCTCTGGATACCTAGTTTGTGGCTTTCTGCTATAAGACAGCAACACTGGACACTTTCATGAGATGCTTAACTTCATCTGCTCATTTTGCATAGGATATTCTAGATAGCACATATTTTTATGCTTGGTTTTGGTGTGTTTGAAAATTTTCTATATCTAAAATGCAAATCTTATACATAAAAATACTCATCTTTCTGAAACCTTGGGTAAAACCAGGCCTTGATAGGAAGGATGAGAGTTTGATAAGAACTAAAGACCTGGCTATTTCCACCATCCACACAGTTCCAGCCATCTGTATCACGGTTATTAGAACACTGGTCTGCTGGGCCCTGCCACCTTTCTCGGAGTCTAGGAACAACACAGCCATCTTCAACAAGCATATCTTCATCTCCACTTGCCTCATTCTCCTCGGAGCATTTAACTGCCTGCCTGATCTTTCTTTCTCCCGGTCCTTTCCTCCAACCACCCTATCTTTGTTCTTCTTTCTTCCCTCTGAAGAAGCATTCCCACATCTGGCCTAGTCTATAAAACTGTTCAGTGTTGTATTAGCAAGAGTTTCCTCTGCCCACACTGTATATACTACAAAGGCACTGATCGCAGCAGGGTGTACTTTCTGTATTAAGGGTGATGATTCTTAAAATTGTATTGCTACCCTATTTCATGGATTACATTGATTCATTTGTTTAATTTCCTTTCCAATTATAAATTCTCCAAAGGCAAGGATTATGTCTTATTAGATATGATGTTCTGCATCATTAGAATGGTATCGTGCAAACAATAGGCAATAAGTACTTATTTCCCAATGATTGATGTGTACCTGTTCCCCATTCTAAATGGTAGAATGGAGTAAATTATTCACTTATGATTAATTTCTCACAGTGAGATGGAGTTGTTAAGTACTCACTAACACTTAGAAGGGTAATGTCTACAGGTAAACGACAGACTCTTTATGTGTCTTTAAATTAAAATTCCTGTAGGAGCCGAGGAAAGGAAAATTTGCAGTATATATTTGACATAGCAAACAATGTTCACATGTCTGAGGAGAAAAAGGAGGTGAAAAGGTTTCTTGACAGCATGAACACCTTGGACACTGGACACGGTGGCTCATGACCGTGCCTGTAATCGTGGGGTTGGGGAGGTAGAGACAAGTGGGTCCTAGGGTTCAATGATGAGAGGATCTAGCAGAATTGATGAGTTCTGGGTCCCACTGAGAGCTTATGGATAAAAAAATGCAGGGTGGCTGTAGGACCGTGAAAGGCAGCCTGGTTCCTGGTTGAGCTAAGGTTAGAAACCCCGACCCTGAGGGATGGCAGGTGTTTTGCCTTGATCTCCAACACTAGGCTCCTGACACAAGGCTGCAGCCCTCCATAGATTTGTGGCCATCAGTCACCTAAGGGCAATGCCCAAAGCCCCTCCACAGGTAGGGGACACGACCTGTGGTCACATAGGCTCAAGACAGATCTCCATTTTAATGAGGTACCTAAAGGCCTGAAGGGCTTAGCCAACTACACTTCCCTTCCCAGACACTCTTCCCTGCAAAAGGGATTTAACCTCAACCTGCCCTGAGAAACTGGGGCACAGTTTTTACTCATCGCCACTTTCCACCATGACCTTAAATGTGTTAAAGCCATAGACTGCCTCTTTTTTTTTAAAATTGGGATCCGCCAATGGGGAGCCATAGAGAAGGCCTTCACCTACAGAGCCTCTGTCTAGTCTCCCGTACTGGACCTCTCTGTCCTCTCAGGCATGACCACAAAGCCAAGCCAAGCCAAGCCAACTGCTTGCTGACCAAGTGAAGGACTCATCTCCACGAGACCCAGCTGGAGCTGCTTCCCCCAGCCCCCGGGCCCCAGGCCACATTCAGCTCGTGGGCCTCCACTCCATTCTCAGCTTTTCTGCCAGCTTCCAGCAGTGCCTGGGTCCCCAAGAGCCTGAGAACCAGAGGCCTCCACCTCCCTGCAGGACCTCAGACTGTGCCCCCCCCCGAACGCTGTCCCCCTAGCATAGGGTAAGTGTAGTCGGTAAGTGCAGTCAAAACTCCAGTGTCCTGCCACCCCGAGTGGCTGGAACCCTGTGATGGAGCGGATGTGGGACCCCATTAACACAACAGATGGTCCTTGTGAGGATTCAAAGTCAAACTGACCTCTGACTCCACATACGCAAGTGTACCTGTGAGACACACACACACACACACACACACACACACACACACACACAGAGTGCTTACAGTTTGACTTATAATCTGCAATTCCTGGCAACTTCTATGCAAAACCAAAACAACCCACAAAGCTGGTTCCACAGGAAAGAGAGACATACACAGGAGGTATCATTGCTGTAATGTGTGTAATGCATCAATTAGAGAAATGTTGTACACTATACTGTGTTGGGCCATACATCACTTTAAAATGAATGGCGAAGTGAACACACAGATGAATCAATGTGGAGAAACGGTTCTCTCTGCTCTTCCATGCAACATTCGTCTCCCATGCTACCATCAATTGGGGACAAAGTGCACCTCTCCCTTCTCATTTTGTTTCTTTGTATAATCTCTCCATTTCCTTCTTTCTTTAATCACAATTCAGATCTCTAAACTAGCCATCCAGTGTAGCGAGGAAAATGTATTATTTATAGTGCTTATTAAATGGAATTTCAAGGTTCTCATTATATCACCAAAGTCAGGATGTAACATTATTACATTCCCCTGTCTGAGTAAGCAAAGAAGAAAACCCAAGCAGGGGGAAGCAGTCTATTTGTGCACAAATCTAGTTTGCTTTCTCCTGTGGGCCTTGATGGACAGGAACAAACATACATTGTTTGATTGGCTTGTGCCCATTTCATTCTTTTATCTGTATGCTTTTTGAATGCATGTGTGCATGGATGCATGCACATATGAGTGCACACATGTGTGAATGTGTTTGAGTGTGCGCCTGTGTGTGTGTGTGTGTGTGTGTGTTGTGGGGAGGAGGGGCATCTGTGCCTGTGTATTTGAAGGCTAGAAGTCAACTGAGTATTTTCCTCTGTTGGCTCTCCATCTTAGGTTTTCAGATAGGATATTTGCAGAGAACCTTCGCTGCACTGTAGGATATTTGCAGAGAACCTTCACTGTACTGTTGTGCTCAGCTGTCTGGAGGCCCCCAGGATGTGCTCTTCTCTGATCTCCCAGCCCAGGCATTGCACACATGTACCATGACACCAGGCTTTTATGTGAGTGCTGTGAATCCTAACTCAGGTCCTCATACAAGCATAGCAGGCAATTTGTCCACTGAGCCATCACTCTACCCCTCGTATATGCATTCACATATACATAACAAAAGCTTAGAATGAGAAACTAAGAGTAGCCATGCAAGAAGAGTGTGTTCATGTGGAAATCTAAATCTGACATGGAGGTTATAGCCCAGGCTACATGCGGTTATTTGAACTTCCAAGAGTTCTAGAAGTATTATTTGTTGATAATATAAAAGCATCTTCCTCATAGCTCTGGCATGTTTTAGAAGTTTGCAATTATTAAGATAGGCATTCCCAATACTCTTATGGGTTTTATTTGTAGATGAAGAGATGATCTATACTTGACTGTGAAATTAATCTATAGTTAATTTTTTGATCAAGTTATTATATATGAAATTAACCATATCTATAACTCTAATATCTACTTGCTTTGCTGCCAGTGGTTTCATTTGTTACAGGAGATCAAAAACCATTTCAACTATCAGATTTCTTTTCAGTAAAAAAAAAAAAAAGCCTGAATCTTGTTTTATTTTATTTTTAAAAAACATCTATTGTGGAATTTACCCTATTAGTTGGTTTTAAGCTTATTATGTAATTTATTTTCAAAGGTACAATGTTGTCCATAAGATCTCTAGCATTGATCTTACATAGTTGAAATTTCATACAAATTTGTTATATTTTCTCTAGCTCTTGATAAACATCAAGCAATTTTTACTTCTCTAAGTTAATTACTTTAGAAACTTCCCATAAGAGGCATACTGTCGTATGGTCCACTTGTGCGTTGTTTATTTCAGCATGAGCAGTCCTATCAGGTTGCCATATCATGCAGACACTCCTTCTGTTTGTGTGAGCGACAGCCCATTGCTGAGATTGTGACTTCAATTTAAAAAAAAATGTTCAGGAATGGGCTGGACCATACAGTAGTGTTATTTCACTTTGTTATGAACCTTCATATTTATTTTATAAAGGCTGCCTCATTTCAATAACCCCCTCCCAGGAGTTTATAAGGAATCCTTTTTCTTTACATCTTATCCAATACTTATTTTTTGAATTTTACGTAAGAGCCATCTTGCCAGGTAATGATTTATGTCATGCTAGTTTGGGTGTATATTTTTCTGGAGATTAGCTATGCTCAGAAACTTTCACGTATGTGTTGTTTATACTACACTTTAGAGTGGTGCTTATTCAGAACCTAGATCATTTTTTTCCACTGTTACTGTAAATTTTTATATTGAGATGTAGGAGTCACCCTCATGTCATAGAGATGACCTTGGTTGCAGGTAAATTATTTGGAAGCATCTCCTCCCATCCCACAGCTGCCCATCATCTCCTCCCATCCCACAGCT
>NW_021620769.1:4584487-4645051 GCF_004785775.1 Grammomys surdaster | reverse complement strand
CTCCTCCCATCCCACAGCTGCCCATCATCTCCTCCCATCCCACAGCTTCCATCTCCTCCATCCCACAGCTTCCGTCTCCTCCATCCCACGGCTTCCATCTCCTCCATCCCACAGCTTCCATCTCCTCCATCCCACGGCTTCCATCTCCTCCATCCCACGGCTTCCATCTCCTCCATCCCACGGCTTCCATCTCCTCCTATCCCATAGCTGCCCGTCTCCTCCTATCCCATAGCTGCCCTCTCATTCCACTGATTGTTCCCTTTGTTCTATAGACATTTTCTTACTAACGAAAGTCTCACTTGTCTGATTAATTTATTTGGCCCATGTTTTTGCTGTTGTATCTGTGAAATTGTGGCCAAAATCAATGATATAAAGCATTTACATTGTTTGCTTCTATGACTTCTAGTGAGTTTCTAGTCTTTTTAAAAATTTTATTTATTTTTAAAATGGCTTTATTTATTTACATTCAAACATTGGCCCCATTTCCAGTCCCTCCTCTAATAGTTTTTCATTCATCCCCCTCCCCTTTGTTTCTGAGAGGATCTTCTCCTCACCCCTCCACCTTCCCCACCTTCCTTCTTTCCCCACCATCCCATCCTCCCCACTCACACCACCCCTCTAACCTTCCCACATCTCCACCTTCCCCACCTCCCCACCCTCTAACACTTTCTCTTCATCTCCCCACCCTCTCCACCTCCCCCTACTCCCTCCCCACCTCCCCAGTCTCCCCACCTCCCCACCTTCCCTACTTCCCCACGCTCTCCACCTCCCCTCATTCCCTCCCCATTTCCCACTCTCCCCACCACCCCACCCTTTCCACTTCCCCAACTTCTCCACCTCTCCCTCCCCCTCTTCACCTTTCCACCCTCCCTCTGCCTCCCCACACTTTCCATTTTCCCTCTACCCCTCTCCACCTTTCCACCCTCCCCACCTCCTGACCCTCCCTACCCCCCATACCCAAATCCCCCTTCCCTGGGCCATCAAGTCTCTACAGGATTAGGTGAATCCTCTCCCACTGATGCCAGACAAGGAAGTTCTCTGCTACATATGTTCCAGGGGTCACAGATCAGTCCATCTATGCTCTGGTTTTTTGGTGTAGTCTCTGGGAGTTCCCAGGGATTCAGGTTAGTTGATACTTCTGGTCTTCCTGTGGGGTTGCCATTCCCTTCAGCTCCTTTAATCCTTCCTATAACTCTTTCATAGGGGTCACTGACCTCTGTCCAATGGTTGGCTGTAAGTATCTGCATCTGTCTCAGTCAGCTGCTGGTAGAGCTTCTCAGAGTGTTACTATGCTAAGCTCCTGTCGGAAAGCACAACATGGCATCAGTAATACTGTCATTGGTTGGTACCTGCACACGGGATGGATCCCAAGTTGAGCCAGCCACTGGGTGGCTTTTCTTTCAATCTCTGATCCATTTTTGTTCCTGCATTTCTTTTAGAAAGGAACAATTCTGGGTCAAAAATTTGGAAGGTAGGTTGGTGACCCCATCCCTCTATTCAGAGCCCTGTCTATCTACTAGAGGTGGTCTCTTCAGGTTCCATCTCCCCAGTGTTGGGCATTTTGGCTAAGGCCATCCCCACTGAGTACCATGAGCCTCTCACATCCCAGGTCTCTGGGACTTTCTAGAGGTTCTCCATATTCTCTAGCCCCCAGAGCTGCATACTTACATTCATTCTCCTGGAACTCTGGGTTTCTCTGTCTTCCCCCATACTTGACCATGCTTCCTTTTCCCCTTCCCACTCCCCTTCCTCACTCAGGTTCCCCCTTCCCTCTTCCTCCCATGATTATTTTGTTCCCCTTCTAAGTGAGATTGAAGTGTACTCACTATGGCCTTCCTTCTTATTAAACTTCTAACAGTTTGTGGGTTGTAACATAGGTATTCTGTACTTTTTAGCTAATATCCACTTATCATTGGTGTCCTTTTGGGTCTTGGTTACCTCACTCAGGACGATATTTTCTAGTTCCATCCATTTGCCTGCAAAATTCATGATGACCTCATTTTAAATGGCTGAACAGTATCCCACTATGTAAATGAACCACATTTCTATATCCGTTCTTTGTTTGAGGCACATCTAGGTTATTTCCAGCTATTATGAATAAAACTGCTGTGAACGTAGTGGAGTAAGTGTCCTTGTGTCAAAGATAAAAAATTTAAGTGATAGCACATGTTGACGAGGATGTAGAGCAAGGGAGACACTCCACCCTTGCCTATGGAAGTCAAAACTGGTACAACCACTCTAGAAATCAATCTGGCAGTTCCTCAGAAAGTTGGAAATGGTTCTACCTGAAGACCTGGCTATACTGCTCCTGGGCACATACCCAAAAGATACTCTACCATATCACAAGAACATATGCTCCATTATGTTCATAGTTTCAGGTTAAAATTTTGATCCATTCAATTATTTTTTTTTGTGATGAAACAGAAAGAGTTCTAATTTGATTCTTTGTACAGTATCAGTTTTCTCAGTATTACTAATAAAGAAATATTTTCCTTGTGGTATTCTTGACATCCTTGTTAACTACCCAGTGATCAAATATGTGTGGAGTTCCTTCTGGTCTCTGTTGTTTTTTTCATCAGTGAATATGCCAATTTTTATTCAGTGGCATGTTACTACCATCAGATAATGTTCTTTTTCTCTGTCTGCTCATTCCTGATGCCCTCCTCTCTTTCTCCCCACCTTCCCTTTATCCCCTTCCCTTTTGATAGATTCATCTTGTTCTAAAGTTTAGAATTATACTATCAATGAACAAACAGTGTCAAACAACACTTCAGAAACTGGTGAACTTAATTTTGTTTAATGAACTTGTATTACCTGATTAAATCTACTGAAGATTTTATTACCTCTTATTTTACTAATTTCACTTGTACAAACATACATTTGAATAATAGCTTATTCATGAGATAGCTTACTTAGCCAAGAGACAATGCTTCATTTGTAGTTCTTGATTAACTCTGTTTTCAGAACTCCTCTCATCCCTTCTCAGAGATTTTATAAGCTACAAATTTCAGCTGGATGATCCTGTCCAGGAGTCTGTACACAACACCCATGGAGCTAAACATCCTCTTTTCATATGGCCCATGTATGAATGTTTTAACACTTTAAGTCGCTGAAAGAATTCAACACTAGTATTTTGTGATTCAAAAGATTATGTAAAATCAAGTATCAATACCATAATTCAAGTTTCCTGGGAATATAACTATTTGTACAGTATCTATAGCTTCAAAACTGAAAACCTACAGTGTGGCCTCACATATCTGCAAAACCTAACAGCTACATCTGGATCTTATAGGTAATGCTTGTGATTTCTTTGCTCTGCTGTAAGACTCTGCTGTAAGAATAAGAAATATTGCATATGTAGGAGCTGGTGTTTCCTATTGGCTGTAGAAATTGTCTCAAAGAAAGTTAGAGGCAATTACAGAACATTTTGAGTTCTTTTGGTATGGAAGACTTATGTTAAAATGAGCAAAGAAAATAAAACTTGGAACCAGTCACAAGGGAAACAAAGGAAGGCTGAATTACCCATCTTCAGCTGGAAACTCCAGATTTTTAAAGGATCTTCGCCATATGCCTTAGGATCTAAATAACATTCTAGAAAGTTCCATATGGTAGTCTCTTGTCTTGAAACAGTTTCTAAATATTTACTTATTTATTTCAGATGGGGATGAAGGAGGAGCAATGTCAGAGCACACAGGTGGAGGTCAGAGATCAAAATGTTGAAGTCATTTTCTCCTACTAGGTGGTTTCTGGGGATCAAACTCAGGGTATCAGGTTTGGCAGCAAATACAGTTAGCAGCTGAGACCTTTCACTGCCTTAAGAGGTCTCCTATTTACTATAAAAGCTTTGGTAGACAGATTAATTTTTGAAAATAATTTTTAATTTACTTTTTAAATTTTCTATTTGCATTTTCTAAATTATTGTCAATTATGTTATATTAATTATATTATATATTATATTGGGCAGAAAAACATGGAATTTTTCTACCTTATCACTGTCTCATTTAGATTAGTACTAATGATTATTAATGAATCAATGGGAACTTTTTGTGTGAGGAGAAAAATTTGAAATTCATCAAAAATTTGAAATTTTGGGCCAAGTGGAGAAAATGTAAAGTAGTAGTATATTGGTCTATCTATCTATCTATCTATCTATCTATCTATCTATCTATCTATCTATCTTTATCTATCTATCTATTTATCTATCTATCTATCTATCTATCTATCTATCTATCTATCTATCATACATAATTCCCCTCTTGCCAGTCCTCCCTCACCAAGTGCCTCCCTCCAACTCCACTCCCCTTCTTCTCTAAGAGGGTGGAGTCCCATTCTGATTATTCCTCCCATCCTGGTACAACAAGTCTCTGCAGGGCTAGGCTCATCATCTTTCATGGAAGCAAGACAAAGCGGCCCAGTTAGCGGAATGGATTCCACAGACAGGCAACTGCTTTAGGGACAGCCCTCAGTCCAGTAGTTTGGGGATTCACGTGAAGATGAAGCTGCAATCTGCTACATATGTGCAGGACACCTAATTCCAGAACATATATGCTTTTTGGTTGGTGGTCCAGTATCCAAGAGTCCCCAAGGGCCCAGGCTAGTTGACTCTGTTGGTCATTCTATGGCATTCCTGTTCCCTTCAGGGACCTCAATTCTTCCCCCAATTCTTGCATAAGACTCCCAAAACTCTGTCCAATGTTCAGCTGGTAACACATGTTCTTTAGTGACACAAAATGTTACCCCAAAATATGTCCTCATACAATCCTCATATGTATACACATGCTTAGGTGTGGCAACCATCATGTAAGTAAGCTTGCCTATAATAGTTAGAGAGAAGGAAATTATGTTTATGGAAACAATAAACACCCAACAAAGGGTTTTTCAATACTTTACGGAGTCAACTAATATATAAGTTAGTTGCCAAAATTGCTTCTAGGGAAAGAGGACAGTGAGTGATTTAATTTAAGAGACCACGTGTTTGGAAGCTATTTGTAAAGCCAGTAGCTCATATGGGATGATTCAGACTGGCTCCATTTTGTTTTAATTTTTAAAACTTCATTACAAATTTATTTATTTTTTATTGGTTATTTTATTTTATTTGGTTTACATTTCAAGTGTTATCCCCCTTCCTAGTTTCCCCTACCCAAACCCCTTATCCCATCTCTCCTCTCCCCTGCTTCTATGAGTGTGCTCCCCCACCCACCCCTGTCTCACCTCCTTAGCATTCCCTTACACTGCACATCAAGTCTTCACAGGACCAAGGGCCTCCTCTCCCACTGTTGCCAGATAAGACCATTCTCTGGTACGTATGCAGCTGGAGCCGTGGGTCCCTCCATGTGTACGCTCTGGTTGGTGATTTAGTCCTTGGAACTCTGGGGAGTCTGATTGGTTGATATTGTTGTTCTTCCTATGGGGTAGTAAACCTCTTCAGCTCCTTCGGTCTGGTCCTTCTGCTGTCTCCTCCATTGGGATCCCTGAGCTCAGTCCAATGATTGGCTACAAGCATCCACATCCATATTGACCAGGCTCTGGCAGAGCCTTTCAGGAGACAGCTATATCAGGCTTCTGTCAGTAAGCACTTCTTGTCATCAGCAATAGAGTCAGGGTTTGGTGCCTGCTTATGGGATTGATTCCCAGGTAGGGCAGTCTCTGGATGGCCTTTCCTTCAGTCTCTGCTCACTCTTTGTCCCTGTATTTCCTTTAGACAGGAGTAATTCTGAGTTAAATTTTTTGACATGGGTGGGTGCCCCCATTCCTCAACTGGGGCATGCCTAACCTTTAGGCAGGTTCTCTCTCCACTTTGCTGGGTATTTCAGCTAATGTCATCCCCTTTGGGTTCTGGAAGCCTTTGCTTTCTTGGCATCTAGGACTTTCTGTTGGCTACTCCCAATTTCCTATCCCCCAGTTCTGCACACCTCTGTTCAATTTCATCTCCTCTGTCTCCTCCCACACCTGATCCTGCCCTCCTCTTTCCCCCCTCTCTTCTCTCTCCCTCCCAAGTCCCTTTCTTCCTTTACCTCCAGTGATTATTTTGTTCCTCCTTCTAAGTAGGACTGAAGCATCCATACTTTTGTCTTCTTCTTAAGCTTCACATGGTCTGTTGTATCATGGGTGTTCTGAGCTTTTTTCCCTAATATCCACTTCTCAATGAGTATATATCATGTGTTTTCTTTTGTCACTGGGTTTCCTCACTCAGGATAATATTGTTTAAGAGAAATTTTACTGAATTCAATCAGGTATAAGCAAAAATAAAATTAAGATCATAAAATTGTTTCATTTTTCCAGGACTAAGCTGCCTTTCACACACAAAAAATGTCAGTGTCTCTGGTATATACCCCCCTAGGGTAAAACTGAGAATTAGTTAAAAGCTTGTGAAACACTGTTTATTCTAATCAGATGCTGTTTCTTCTGCCTTATGACCCCATGACTCTGAAAAGTAGCACGAGTGAAGAAGAGAAGACCAATGTCTGATTGACACTCTGACTGGGGAGACCTGGGTTGCAAAAGTTTTTAAAGTGAAGCTTTCTCTGACCAATTCTTTTTGTGTTAAATCACACATTCCCATATGTCTAGAGTAGTCGTGGTCTTGATCAGAGAAAAGATAATGGAAAATGAGTCTTAAATATTCTCTTGTTCGTTTCCAAATACAGTTCTCATTTCCCCATTAATATTGGCAACTCCTTGATCAAGAACAGTAGTTATTGTTTTGTTTATTCTTTAAATTCATTGCACATGCTGGGTAAAGAGAGGGCATTTATTTCTTTGGCCTATTAATTATTTATACTCTATTTAGTTTTCACCAAAAGATTTGAGCTAGCTTAGAATAGACTTAATAAAACCATTAAATAATGATTTGTATAGGGGCAAAGAGGGCTGACAAGGTAATTCAGCAGGGAAATGCTTTTGCCACCAAATCTGACTACCTGGGTTTGAACCCCAGAGAACCCACATAGTGGAAGGGAAGAGCTGACCCCCATAAACTGTCCTCTGAACTCCACATTCATGCTGCCCTGATATTTCTTTAACATTTAACCAAATAATTTTAAAATGCAAATTCTAGGACATTTTGCCACAATATTTATTTCTGAATTTCATAAAGAAATAGCTAGAAAATAATGTAGTAATAATAGGTTCTGGCTGTGACTCGTAAGCAGAAGGTTTAGTTGCCTCCTGTGGGCTTAGAATCAGTGTTGTGTGATGGTTGTGTTAGCATAATGAACTTGATGGCCATTTTAGTACTGGAGAGTAATAATTTTACTTATTCTTGACTTTTTTCTCTGTCTTTATGAGTGGGAAACTGTTCTTGTCTTTGAAAGATCAGTTTGTAAGAAGCTTGCACCAGATATTTTGAGCATTTATCTTCACTTTCTGATGGATGGTTGGGGTGAAGCTTCCAACTGATTCAGTTCACTTCTTGTAGGTTATTCATCTTCCTGTCTCATACACGTGCGTCAAGCAGGGAAAAGACACAATGTCACAGTTCTCATGACATAAATGATAAAAGTATGAGAATTTAACTTAAGAAAGTACATTTTCTCTATATCTGTATATGATGCTACTTTACTAAAAACATGCTTTTCTAAAGCGTTAATGTCAAATAGTCACAGTGCAGTTGAAGTGAATAAAATTTCCGGAATGTATATTTTCATAGAATAGTTTATAACAAAACAAGCAATTTCTTGAGCAAGAGTCTATATAGGACAAGACAATGGTTCTGTGTCAGCCTGCTTGGGCTAAGGGAAAGCCAGCCTGAGTAAATCATCATTTCTGGATGTTTCTGTGGTGCTGCTACAAAAGATTGGCCTTTGAAGTCAGTGGATCAGTTGTCTCTAAGAGGGAGCATGCTACTAAGTATGGCAGGAGCCTGAGGAAAATAAATGCCTAGAGAAGGATGAGTTTCTCTCTTTTCATTCTGGAGCTGGAGAACCCTTTTCAATATTCATTTCATGACTCTCAGCATTGAAACTCATGTTTCATCAAACTTTAGAACTCATGTTGTCTGACTTCTCAGCCCCTAAAATCAAGTGAGCTTAAACCTATGGTAAATATCACTGTATATATACTTACATTCTATCAGTTTCTTTTTTTTTTTCCTGTAGAAACGGAAGTAACAAGAAACTGCTCATCGGGTGACAAAGTTCCACCATTTAATTATAGCTTTGTAAGAATTTGAGGTGAAGAAATGAGGCACAGTTAATCAAGATGTGCCTTCTGTCTTCTAACTACGTATGTAATTAAACACAGAGGCCTCAAGGAGTAGCCCATTCTTATCGTAATTAATTTCAAATAACATTTTTTTATTCTGAGACTGTATAGTCCCTGAATTTATACAATTAAGTTTTTATTCTTCTTTCAGCCTAATGCTCTTGACTGCGCAAAAGAGGAGGCAGCCCAGAGCTTTTGATGCCAGGCAAGTCCTTATTGTTCAAGTTCTTGATCAAGAGTCAGAACCTTCACAGACACACACAGCAGACACCTGGGTTAGGTGAGTCACATCCCCGTGCCCCTGCTCTGTCACTTGAGCAGAAGGGAGGTACTTTGCGGCAACAGAGGTTAAAGAATTTAAACATCTTGATAGAACTCACAATATTCTTGACTTAATCAATCTGCTTGTTTTAGTGACTTTTCTTCCCACATTCATTTTAAAATTAATAAGTGCACTTTTTATTTAGTAGGCTTTTGTTTGATGGTGGTCTTCTCCATAGAAAATAGTGTGGTGCATTGAGGATAGCCTTGCTGCCTTTTCTGTGGTGAATTATTTATGATCTGTCTAACATGTTTGATTAGCTAGCTATTAGCTCGTTTAATTTTATGCATGAGATGAAGGGCCTTTTGCCCACTGATTCCTGTGTGGTTTTTACCTTAGCAGGACTAGAAGCTTCATGAGTTCAGCTCGCCATAGCCATTGCTATCCAACTCCAGCCATTCAGAGCCTGTGTTCTGGAGTCCCAGTGGCTCCCCATGGTTCAGTGCTTCAGCCCAGACTTTTCTACTTGCAGCAGTCTCTGGGTTAGTCTGGATTCTGATCCATGATAGAGAGTTTCATGTCCAAGTTGTCATGGCTGCCACCTCTGTTTTTAGGAGCATCCATTTCTTCCTCTGTAGAGCCACAATCAAGTGTGTGCATGGCTTTGCACAACTCCTCATTGTAAAGACTAGATATCATAACAAACCATTGCTATGGAAAACACTAAATCTCTATGAAGTAGCAAGAACAATATTTTCAATACACCTCAAGGTTGAGATTGGAATTCAGCAAGTAGTAATGAGAGCAAAGGTGACGAAAGCAAGTCTCCTGTGGCAATGGGACCGGGGATGTTTAAACTTTCAGCATACAACCTTTAGAAGCTCATTTAACTGTAAGATGGAAACGCCTTCCCACCCTAACTGACTGGATGATGTTTTAGATAGAGAAAGATTTCCACTGGTTCTTTCATTCAGTGGTAGACTATTGGACTAGAAATAAAAAGAATCTGAATTTGTTCTTAGGTCAGAGTCTCAATAAATAGCCCAAGAAAGCCTTGATCATAGAATTCTCTTGGCTTGTGAGAGTTGAAACAACAGAAGGCCATCACATATGTTAATTCCTTTTTTTTTGTTTCTCTCAAGTTTCTTCATCTATTCCTACTTATCCCTCAGTAACTCAATAGTCCTATGATGATCTTATTTACTTGACACTGTCAGTAAAATGATGCTTCATTTTACCGTTTCCTGATAAGAGGAACTCTGTGTGCTCAGGCACTTGAAATAGCCTTAAGAATAGCAGGGATATATACTGTGGAGGTGTCTCAGAACTAAAGTGCTTGCTGTACACCTGTGAGGGACTGAGCTCAGCTCCTGGAACCCATGGGTGTTATAGCACTTGTCTGTAATTCCAGTGCTGCTGCAGTGAGATGGGAGGTGGAGGAAGGATTCCCCCAGAGGGTCTCAGGCCAGTTATCTTGGTGTACACCATGATGAGTGGGAGACCCTCCCGCAGATAATGAGGAAAGTGAGAACTGGTGCCCAGTGTGACACACAAATGCCCACAGTCACACATTCACAAACATACATATATGAACATGCACACACAGTGCACACACATGTGCACACACATGCACTTGCGTGCACATGTATAAGCACTTAAACTCACACACACGTATATACATGCACACAGCACACCTGCACATGCATGTGCATATGTGTACACATATTCACACGAGCACACGTATACTCGCTTATAGAAATGTCACTGCTACTCCTAACAGAAGTAGTCTGTGTTTTTTCAGCCAGGACTTCAAAATTTGGAGAGGCAAAATTCTGGGTTTGGTGATTCACAAAATCTTCAAGTGAATCACATGTGTTGTAGGGAGCCTGATCTATTCTGTTTCTTACATCCTGATATCTGGACTGCCATACTAATGACAAACTGCCAGATATGGCATTATTTTATAATGATTCTCATGCTCAAAGATTGCTTCCTTTTTCATGGGACCTTATACTGAGCATAGTACCTAGGTTAGACTTTCAAATATCCAATCAATCAGTCTATCAGGACAGATGGTGATAGTTTTGTACAGTGTAGTGTGTGGAATACTATAGTATTTTTTTTTCTGTGACTATCCATCAGTAAATGAAAACTATGTCTGATTGTCCTACTTGGCAGGACCTTATATCAGCATCTTCAGGTGGCTCACAACTAGTAAAGGAGAAAAGGCTAAATCTTGTCACCTGTTCTTAAGGTTTAACTATGGTGTGTCTCCCACATGTTGGTTCCTGGCTGGTGAGATAGTTTGAGGAGGCTTCAGAGCCTGTCTAAAGGTGAGACAAAAGGGCAGGCCTTTACAGCCATGCATGTTTCTTGTTCTGGTGTAAGTTCTCTACTTCCCAGTCCAAACTAAGAACAATCAGTGTCACCGGTTCTTGCAGTCGTGGTCTAGCCAGCACTGACTCTGAACCTTTCTGCTCCCTCTTAGCATGTGATAATATGCGTGCTGTCCCTCTTAGCATGTGATAATATGCATGCTGTCCCTCTTAGCATGTGATAATATGCATGCTGTCCCTCTTAGCATGTGATAATATGCGTGCTGTCCCTCTTAGCATGTGATAATATGCGTGCTGTCCCTCTTAGCATGTGATAATATGCATGCTGTCCCTCTTAGCATGTGATAATATACGTGCTGTTTTCCACTGTCTTTTCACATTGATAAAATTGAAACAAATGCAGCTGTCTATCTTAGTCAGGATGAGTTTTGTTTTTCTAGAGTGGAGGAAGTTGTCTCTAAACACAATGTCCCCAAGTGGCTGAGATTAATGTCCTGGTTTCTTCAGCAATGACCCCATCAAAGGGCTACTGCTGGATTTCGTTTTAGCAAGTGTGGTGCTTTCCAGCAGTGGTTGTTTGGGAGATAAGAGAGACCAAGACAATGGAGTCAGGAGTGTTTAATTTAGAGTTAGGGACTCCAGCATACAGTGAAAAGAGCAGAATGGTTGAAAGTCTGTTTTCTCATAGGTTATCATTAGGATGGCGACATACACCCTTAAATAGAAGACATCTTATAAGAGGAGAGAAGTAGATCAGACAGTTAATACAGAAGTGATATGTTTTCTGAACACTTTTTTCAATTTGTCTTTTAAAACTGTAATTATAATTACATCATGATAACTAACATTTCAAAAGCAATCCCTAAAAGTTACAAAGCAAAATAAGACAGAGGAAAACAAATGTGAATTCAGGCAACACAGTCACCACTCCTGCTCAGGCAGGAGTTACTCCTGTAACCATAAGACATAAGGTTTTCACTCACAACTATGCTTTCAGGGACCATATTTTTGGTGATAGTGTTGGTATTGCTGTTACCAAAGTGTCTGAGTGACATGCCAGCTCAAGAAACCATGATCAAACTCAGACTTCAGGTGTTTGACTTGGAAGAAAAATGGCAGGCATATAAGATTAGTGATATATAAAAACTGCATTCTGGAATTTGAACGACAGACTTCTGTATCTTTAAATTGGATATACTTTCATAAACAAATAAGACTATTTAAAACCTCAAATTTTATAATATATAAAATCACACATTGACAATATAAGATTATTTAAGATCTTACATGTTGTAAAAATATAAAATCATGCATTTATAGTATAAAATGGCTGTACATTTATGTGTATCACATGTGCATACATGTCTCTCCTCGCCTTGTTGCTACTAATGTCTATAAACAAATAAAACTCTGAAGTACTACACATGAATAACATTTATATTGTAGTTTCTAACTCATGTATCATCTAGAAAAAGAAAAAATAATATTTTATTGTTACATATTATTTTTATTGCATTTATTACTTTGTTATAGTAGATGAGGGGAAACTTTTATTTAATAAACATTCCACTTAGTAAGTGGAGGATAGTCCAATTAGAAAACAAGAATTTTTAAGCCTAAACAATTAATTGATATAACTCATGATGATTCCAGGGGCTAAGATTAGAGAAAGAACCAATGAGTCATTAGGCAGCTACTTTTAGAAGTGTATAGCACAAAATATGAAATAATACTGTCAATAATGTACCTAAAAGTTCAAGCACTTACATCTGTTAAACTAGATATAGAATAGAGAAGCCAGAGGAACAAGCTTTGTGTGATATGTAAGATTTTTTCCTTTGAAGACAGACACTCATCATATAATCTAATCTGGCCTCAAACTCAATATTTTCTGTGGATGATCTTTCTGGTCTACCTCTCACATGCCAAGATTACGGATACACACCACATGCCCAGTTTTACATAGAAGTTATTCCAAGAGGAAAAACAACTTTATCTAAGGGAGTAAGTAGCCTCTATAGTGACATATGTGGTAGAATAATCAATCCAATGCATGCATTTTTTAGATTCTTTGCTAAATACACAATGTTAAAGTTTACATAACACAGTTTAGTCAACTGTGAACATTGATTAAATATTTGACAGGAGTGATACATATTTGCCTAATAAAATATTATGGGTTTTTGTAAGGAGAGGTTTTTATTCAGAGGTACATATTTGAATATTTACCTGAAGTTACATGGTGTCAGGAACTTACCTCAAAATGCTTTAGGTGGAGAGGTAGATAGTAACCACAGGAGAATGACGATGAGTTAATAATTGCAGCTTGGCTGGGAAGTAAATGTACTCCCCTTGTCTTATTCTTATATTTTAAATGTTTCAAAATTTCACTCAAAATAAAGATATCATCAATTATAAATAAAAGCATGTATTTTCTCTTTTGGTCTTTGTCTGAAAATGCAATGACTTTAGTAAGGATAGATAGATAAATGGTATTTACATCCAGCTTTGCCGTCATTAACCCTAGGTCTACAATTCATTTCCTTTTACACACTCAATGAAGATCTGACCCAGCTTTCTTTGGTTAAAAGAGCTTTCTGGCACCACACATCTCCAGGAAATCATAGTTAAGAGGTTGCACTGCATGGAACTTCTGACCTCTGCAGAGAGAGACAAAGGGCCTTTTATATGAACTGTACCTTTGCGAAGGCGGATGTTAGATGCCTTACCTGTCCTCTTTGCCGTGTTCATCATGACTCTCTAAATTCTGTTTTCTCCTTATAGGGAACTCTCTTGCCATGTTCTTAATTACTTCTTTTTAATCTAGATTCTATGAGAGAAATAATGTGTTCAAAAAATTAATCAGGCTCACTTTGGGGTTGGTGTCACATGGTTTTCTAGTATTAATCAGAATGTATTATTCAAAGTCCTTAAGGCTCAAAGAAGTGGCACACTCACACATGTGTGCGCGTGTGCACACACACACACAGACACACAGACACACACGTATTTTTTGTGTTTATAGAGGAAGACAGGATGAGCCTCATTCTAAAGATCTGTACAAAATTTATATAGTTACAGTAAGAAAAGTAGTGGAGCAGATATGACTGAAAATACAAGAGGTAGGCGGAAATGAATATGCAAGTATGAAAGATAGGGCCAAAACTTGTTTAGCCAGAATTGTGAGTTGATGAACAGAGGGAAGTAGGATCATAGAGATTATGGGATCCATCTGGCAAAGCAGAGGAGTTTGCATGTAAAGAATATGATATGTTATAACAAAACATCATAGTTCCCACTCAAGCAATGCTTTTCCAAGCTGCTCTGGAAATACTACCAAATTGCATGGTACTACTACTCTTAGACCTAGGGCCTGGAGAATCACAGTTCAGAGCATCCTTTGCTATTAGTGTCTTCCATAGACACTCGTTTTCTTAATTTTTGTATGATACTGGGGTAATTGCAACCACGATGCTGTTGAGAATTGTTTCCCAAAGCCAGATCAAGGTGCTAAGAACATTTTCTTCTTCCAGAAGGTCATAGCACCCTTTTTACCTTTTTTTTAACACAATGATTACTATAGCTTTATATTAATGTTTAAACAAAACACTATTAATATTCCTTGGGTAACATGTAACTGTTTTATCTATAATAGTTCCTTTATATATCTGTATGAATCTAAAACTCATTTATAAGTTCTTACCAAAAAATCCAGCATGCTTTTAATTAAGCTGTATTAAATTTGTTTACAAAACTTAAGAACAATGGTGGGTTTTTGTTTGTTTTTTGTTTTATATATATATATATATATATATAATTTTTTTCAAATTGTAATTTATATTCATTCACACAGGGGTTATAAACACAAAAAGGCAGAACATGGGGAAGGGGATGACACTGGAGTGTGGGTGTTCAGGGGGAATACAGATATCTTTCAGAACAGGGTATCAGCTGGGTGAAGGTTCAGGGGACAGGTCACTATGACTCTGCCTATGATTCACTTGTCCTTATCTAAGTTGGTAATATCTGCCAAGGCTACTTATTTACAAGGTCTATGACTACTCAGGCTGGTAAATTTCCACAAAAGCTGCCTGTTTACAATAGCTTATAGCCATCTATTTCAGTGTTTATCCACAGAGACCCAAGACTTGGTGTTAGTATATATGTATGATAGTCCTATTGCTGATTTTAGGCCTATGGCTGATTTTAGGCCTTCAGTGTATAAACAGGGATGCCCCTGACATCTCCTCCCTTCTCTAAGTATAGACGAACTGTGGTGAATCTAATCTTGTGAAGGCAGGGATAGAGGCCTGACCTCCAGTAATTGAAGGGGACCTTGTAATGGCTCTGGTACCCCTGTCATTTTCCAGTGAGGCATGAGGGCCATACCCGTCCCAATGTCTTTTTCCTGGAGAGGGGATACTTTTGACATCAGTCCCTATGCAGTCAGGCTTGTCCCTTAGGGAATGCAGAGAGATATTTTTAACTTTTATTGATATTCCCTTGCAGTGCTTAGCTTTGCAGCCTAAGCAAGAATTCAGGTTACTTGTCAGAGAGGGTTCTAGGTGGCCCCTCTCTGCCTGGTCTAGGGGTGGAAGTACACTCTTTTAGGTTGGGTGGAGATGGGTTTTGGGAACACCCTGTATAAAATAACAACCTCATCTTGAGATTCATGGTCATCCATAGCTAACTAATGATAATGTATCTGAGTAGGTTTTGCTACCAAATTATTTATCTGTTGTTTCACAGAGTTAGTCAGCCTATTTGAGGCCCAGGGACCAGAAGAAATAAGCAAAAAGAACCCAAATAATGGTCCCAAGATGAGAGGAGGTAGGGTTGACAATCCTCGAGAGGTTGAAAACCAATTCTTGTACTAGCACTCATCTTTCTCCTTCTCTCTCTGTTTTTTTCTCAGGGCCTTCACTACCTATTTCATGCTCTCTTTAACCATCCCTGTCTTGTCTATGTAAAGGCAACCTTCTTCTTTAAGGGCTGTACACAGTCAAGAGCTGTACACAGCCTTTTCTATTGAAATAGAGTAAATCAAGTCCAATAAGGATCTTTGCGATTTTAGGAGGTCTCTTCAGACAGCGAAATGAGGGATTTCTTCAGATTAGTGATGTCAATCTCTAGCTGTTTGATGTTCTTGTCAGTGGCCCTTCAAAGGTCTGAGTAGTATAAATTCAGAGGCCAGCACCTGGATTAGAACTTCTAACAGCAGATATCACATGTGATTCATTTTTACCTGGAAAGGAAAAAGAAGGGAATTCTCAGGGAGATTTCTCTTCCCTGGATGTAAATTGTTATTCATCTTATTTATGGTTGGGCCTGGCTTTGTGGGGGTATCTATTTATTTCATTAATCATTTTGGTAGCCAATTAGCTGTACCTTCTGTGGTATCAAACAGGTATTGTGGTATCAATCCTCAGCCCCATAAGGGAACTGGGTCTGGGCCATTCCCTTTCAGGGTAAGAGGGTCCTTCCCCGTATCTGTGGCATAGTTTTTATTGGTCTAGGTGATGCCAGAGGCAGTCATCAGCAGATTTGCCATGAGCTTTCAGTTTTAGAGAGTTAAAGGTGAACAAGGCATGATGGAGAGTATTTCAGGGGGACTCCTTCTGAGGGGATACCGTTCCCCCTCTTTTGTTTTTAAAGCCAATTTTCAGGGTTCTTATAAAATCAGGGCAGAAGCACCAACTGTCGCTCCTTCCACACTAATAGAGTCATGCGGACATTATTTAAAGAAATATAAATCTATATTAATAATCTCTTTTATCAAAGGACTGTTATAGCACATCCGGCAACTAATCAGACTATATAATATATCGATTAGTAATAGCTTCTTCTACTTTTTGTGAGATTACTTCCCTTTTGTCAATTAATTGTTGAGAGAAATTAGGATTTATATCTCTCTTTAGAATATTAAACAGAGACTTAAATTCTTTTGTGGAGAGCTTAAAATAAGTTCTTAGCCAGTTAGCATCTCCTAGAAACCTTTGAAAATAATATGAATTAAGTAAACTCTCTCTCTTTTTTCAGACCCCTTATCTGTTTTTTTATTGGATATTTTACATATTTAACTTTCAATGTTATCTCCTCTCCCATTCGACCCCAAAATTCCCTATCCCATACCCACTCCTCCTATTTTTATGAGGGTGTGCTCCAAACAACCTCCCAGTCCCATCTCCCTGCTCTCGAATACCCCAACACTAGGGAATCCAAACTTTCAGGGACCATGGCCCTCCACTTCCACTGATGTCTGACAAGGCCACCCTCAGTTACCTATACAGGTAGAGACATGAGTCCCTCCCTTTGTGCTCTCAGGCTGGAAGTTTAAACTTTGGGATCTCTGGTTGAAACTTTTGATATTCCTTCTAGAAAGGACCAAAGTACCCACACTTTGGTCTTCCTTCTTCTTCTTGAGTTTCATGTGGTCTATGCATTGTGTCTTAGGTATTGTGAGCTTTTGGGCTAAGATCCACTTATCAGTGAGTGCATACCATGTATGTTCTTTTGAGATAGGGACACCTCACTCAGGATGATATTTTCCAGCTCCATCCATTTGCCTAAGAATTTCACAAACTCATTGTTTTTAATAGCTGAGTAGTACTCCATTGTGTAAATGTACCACATTTTCTGCATCCATTCTTCTGTTGAAGGGCATCTGGGTTCTTTCCAACTTCTGGCTATTATAAATAAGGCTACTATGAACATAGTGGAGCATGTGTCCCTGTTGCATGTTGAAACATCTTTTGGGTATATGCCCAGGAGTGGTATAGCTGGGCCCTCAGGTAACACTATGTTCAATTTTCTGAGATAAATTTCAATTTTATCGAAAGCCAGGCTGCTTTCCATAGTGGTTGTACTAGTTTACAATCCCACCAACAGTGGAGGAGTGTTCCTCTTTCTCCACATCCTCACCAACATCTGCTGTCACCTGTGTTTTTGATCTTAGCCATTCTGACTGGTGTGAGGTGGAATCTCAGGGTTGTTTTCATTTGCATTTCCCTGATGACTAGGGATGCTGAACACTTCTTTAGGTGCTTCTCAACCATTCGAGCTTCCTCAGTTGAGAATTCTTTGTTCAGCACTGTGCTCCATTTTTTAATAGAGTTCTTTGATTTTCTAGATTCTAATTTCTTCAGTTCTTTGTACACCTTGGATATTAGCCCTTTATCAGATGTAGGGTTGGTAAAGATCTTTTCACAATCTGTTGGTTGCCACTTTGTCCTATTGACTGTGTCCTTTGTTTTACAGAAGCTTTGCAGTTTTATGAGGTCCCATTTGTCAATTCTTGATCTTAGAGCACAAGCCATTGGTGTTCTGTTCAGGAACTTTTCTCCTGTGCCCATGTGGTTGAGGCTTTTTCCCAATTTCTCTTCTATTAGTTTCAGTGTAGCTGGTTTTATGTGGTGGTCCTTGATCAACTTGGAATTGAACTTTGTACAAAGAGATAAGAATGGATCAATTTCCATTCTTCTACATGCTGACCTCCAGTTGGACCACCACCATTTGTTGAAAATGCTGGCTTTTTTCCGCTGGATGGTTTTAGTTCCTTTGTCAAAGACCAAGTGACCATAGGTATGGGGATTAATTTCTGGGTCTTCTTTTCTATTCCATTGATCCTCCTGCCTGTCTCTGTTCCAGTACCATGCAGTTTTGTATCACTATTGCTTTGTAGTACAGTTTGAAATCAGGAATGGTGATTTCTCCAGAAGTTCCTTTATTGCTGAGAGTAGTTTTTGCTATCCTGGGTTTTTTGTTATTCCAAATGAATTTTAAGATTGCTTTTTCTATCTCTGTGAAGAATTGAGTGGGAATTTTGATGGGGATTGCATTAAATTTGTAGATTGCTTTTGGCAAGATAGCCATTTTTACTATAATAATCCTTCCAATCCATGAGCATGGGAGATCTTTCCATCTTCTGAGATCTGTTTCGATTTCTTTCTTCAGGGGCTTGAAGTTCTTGTCATACAGGTCTTTTACTTGCTTGGTTAGATTCACACCAAGGTATTTTATATTATCTGTGACTATTGTGAAGGGTGTCATTTCCATTATTTCTTTCTCAGCCAGTTTATCTTTTGAGTAGAGGAAGGCTACTGATTTGCTTGAGTTAATTTTATATCCAGCCACTTTGCTGAAGTTGTTTATTAGGTTTAGGAGTTCTCTGGTGGAAGTTTTGGGGTCACTTAAGTATACTATCATATCATCTGCAAATAGTGAGATTTTGACTTCTTCCTTTCCAATTTGTATCCCTTTGACATCCTTTTGTTGCCTAATTGCTCTGGGTAGGACTTCCAGTACTATATTGAATAGGTAGGGGAGAGTGGGCAGCCTTGCCTAGTCCCTGATTTTAATGGGATTGCTTCAAGTTTCTCTCCAATTTAGTTTGATGTTGGCTACTAGTTTGCTGTATATTGCTTTTACTATGTTTAGGTATGGGCCTTGGATTTCTGATCTTCCAAGACTTTTATCATGAAGAGGTGTTGAATTTTGTCAAATGCTTTCTCAGCATCTAGTGAGATGATCATGTGTTTTTTTCCTTTGAGTTTGTTTATATAGTGGATTATATTGATGGATTTCCGTATATTGAACCAACCCTGCATTCCTCGGATAAAGCCTACTTGATCATGATGGATAATTGTTTTGATGTGTTCTTGGATTCGGTTTGCTAGAATTTTATTGAGTATTTTTGCATCAATGTTCATAAGGGAGATTGGTCTGAAGTTCTCTTTCTTTGTCGGATCTTTGTGGGTTTAGGTATGAATGTAATTGTAGCTTCATAGAACGAATTGGGTAGTGTTCCTTCTGTTTCTATTTTGTGGAATAGTTTGAAGAGAATTGGCATTAGGTCTTCCTTGAAGGTCTGATAGAATTCTGCACTAAAACTGTCTGGTCACAGACTTTGTTTTGTGGAGAGACTTTTAATGACTGCTTCTATATCTTTTGGGGTTATGGGACTGTTATGTGGTTTATCTGCTCCTGATTTAACATTGCATAATTGGTATTTGTCTAGAAAATTATGCATTTCATCCAGATTTTCCAATTTTGTTGAGTATAGGCTTTTGTAGTAGGATCCGATGATTTTTTGAATTTCCCCGGTTTCTGTTATGTCACCCTTTTCAGTTCTGATTTTATTAATTTGGATACTGTCTCTCTGTCCTCTGATTAGTCTGGCTAGGGGTTTATCTATCTTGTTGATTTTGTCAAATAACCAGCTCCTGGGTTTATTAATTCTTTGTATAGTTCCTTTTGTTTCTATTTGGTTGATTTCAGCCCTGAGTTTGATTATTTCCTGCCTTCTACTCCTCTTGGGTGTATTAGCTTCTTTTTGTTCGAGGGCTTTCAGGTGTGTTGTCAAGCTGCTAGTGTAAGTTCCCTCCAGTTTCTTTTTGTATGCACTTAGAGCTATGAATTTTCCTCTCAGCACTGCTTTCATTGTATCCCATATGTTTTGGTATGATGTGTCATTATTTTCATTAAATTCTAAAATGTCTTTAATTTCTTTCTTTATTTCTTTCCTGACCAGATTATCAATGAGTAGGGTGTTGTTCAGTTTCCATGTGAATGTGGGGTTTCCATTGTCTTTGTCTTTATTGAAGACCAGCCTTAGACCATGGTGATCTGATACGATGCAGGGAATTATTTCAATTTTTTTGTATGTGTTGAGACCTGTCTTGTGCCCAATTATATGGTCTATTTTGGAGAAGGTACCATGAGGTGCTGAGAAAAAGGTATATTCTTTTGCTTTAGGATGAAATGTTCTATAGATATCTGTTAGGTCCATTTGGTTCATAACTTCTGTTAGTTTAACTGTATCTCTGTTTCATTTCTGTTTCCATGGTCTATCCATTGCTGAAAGTGGGGTATTGAAGTCTCCCAGTATTATTGTGTGAGGTGCAATGTATGCTTTGAGCTTTAGTAAGGTTTCTTTTATGAAAGTGGGTGCTCTTGCATTTGGAGCATAGATATTCAGAATTGAGAGTTCATGTTGGTTGACTTTTCCTTTGACAAGTATGAAGTGACCTTCCTTATCCTTTTTGATAGCTTTAAGTTAAAAGTTGATTTTATTTGATATTAGAATGGCTACTCCAGCTTGTTTCTTAGGGCCATTTGCTTGAAAAATTGTTTTCCAACCTTTTACTCTAAGGTAGTATCTATCTTTGTGGCTGAGGTGGGTTTCCTGTATGTAGCAAAAAGCTGGGTCCTGTTTGCGTTTCCAGTCCATTAGCCTATGCCTTTTTATTGGGGAATTGAGTCGATTGATGTTAAGAGATATTAAGGAGAGGGTGTTGTTGTTTCCTGTCATTTTTGCTAATAGTGGAGGCATTGTTTATGTGGTTATCTTCTTTTGGGTTTTTTGGAAGGGGCTTATTTTCTTGCTAGGGTATAGTTGCCCTCTTTGTATTGGAGCTTTCCTGCTATTATCCTTTGTAGTGCGGGTTTGTGGAAAGATACTGTGTAAATTTGTTTTTGTCGTGGAATATCTTGGTTTCTCCATCTATGGTAATTGAGAGTTTTGCTGGGTATAGTAGCCTGGACTGACATTTATGTTCTCTTAGGGTTTTTATGACATCTGTCCAGGATCTTCTGGCTTTTATAGTATCTGGTGAGAAGTCAGGTGTAATTCTGATAGGTTTGCCTTTATATGTTACTTGGCCTTTTTCCCTTACTGCTTTTAAAATTCTTTCTTTGTTTTGTGCATTTTGTGTTTTGACTATTATATGATGGGAGGTATTTCTTTTCTAATCTAGTCTATTTGGCGTTCTGTAGGCTTCTTGTATGATTATGGGATTATGGTTATTCTCATTCCTTAGGTTAGGGAAGTTTTCTTCTATAATTTTGTTTAAGATATTTATTGGCCCTTTAAGTTGGGAATCTTCACTCTCTTCTATACCTATTATCTTTAGGTTTGGTCGTCTCTTTGTGTGTTGGATTTCCTGGGTGTTTTGTGTTAATAACTTTTTGCATTTTATGTTTTCTTTGTCAGTTGTGTCAATATTTTCTATGGTATCTTCTGCACCTGAGATTCTTTCTTCTATCTCTTGTATTCTGTTGGTGATGCTTGTGTCTATGACTCCTGATTTCTTTTTTAGGTTTTCTATCTCCATAGTAGTCTCCCTTTGTGATTTCTTTATTGTTTCTACTTCCATTTTTATGTCCTGGATGGTTTTGTTCAATTCCTTCACCTGTTTGTTTGTGTTTTCTTGTAATCCTTTAAGGATTTTTTGTGTTTCCTCTTTAAGGGCTTCTACCTGTTTATCTGTGTTCTCAAATTTTTTGAGAGTGTTGTTTATGTCCTTCTTAAAGTCCTCTATCATCATCATTAGAAGTGATTTTAGATGTGGTTCTTGATTTCCTGGTGATATGGGGAGTTCAGGACTTTCTAACTTGGGATAACTAGGTTCTGATGATGGCAAGTACCTTGGGTTGCTGGTGCTTGTGTTCTTGCGCTTGCCTTTCACCATCTGGATCTCCTTTGTGCTACCTGTGCTGTCTCTGACTGGAGCCTGTATTCCTATTATCTAGGTTGTGTCAGGACTGTTTGGGATGGGTTTTGCTGCTGGGGTTAGAGCTGAGGCTCAAGATTGCTCAGTGCTCAAGTGGAGACCAGAAGGAACCTGTGCTCCAGGCCAGGAGTGAATTCCTGGGTCCCAGTTACTCCCTCTTTGGGGCAAGTGTTGCCACCTCCTTGCTTAGGATACTGCTCAGGTTAGAGCTCCTGGGAACCCCATTTCCTCTGGGTTCTGTGAGATTGGGTGCAGAGCTGACTCCTGGGATCTTCTGAGTGCTCGGGCCCAGACCGGAAGAAACACGCGCTCCGGGCCAGGAGTGAATTCCTGGGTCCCATTGGGTCCCAGTTACCCCCTGTTTGGGGCAGGTGTTGCTGTCTCCTTACCTGAGATGCTGCCTGAGTTAAAACTCCTGGGAGGCCCTCTTCCTCTGGGTTTTGTGAAGCTGAGTACAGAGCTGCCACCTGAGATCTGCTCTGTGCTCGGGCCCAGACCGGGAGTGCTTGGGCTCAGACTGGAAGTCCCCTTTTTATCTTTCAATGTTATCTCCTCTCCCATTCTCCCCCAAAACCCCTTATCCCATACCCCCTCCTCCTAATTTTTGTGAGGATGTGCTCCAAACATCCTCCCAGTCCTATTTCCCTGCTCTCGAATTACCACACAGTAGGGGATCCAAACTTTCAGGGACCATGGCCCTCCACTTTCACTGAAGTCTAACAAGGTCACCCTCAATTCCCTATACAGGTGCATGAGTCCCTCCCTTTGTGCTCTCTGGCTGGAAGTTTAGACTTTGGGAGCTCTGGTTGAAACTTTTTATCCTCCTTCTAGAAAGGACCAAATCTCCACACTTTGGTATTCCTTCTTCTATGTGAGTTTTATCTAAGAAGTTCTAGGCTTGGGACAATGGGTCATTCCAGAATTTGTGGTATGTAAAATTATTTTCTTGGGATCAATACTGGACTACCCTGATGTTTTAGATGTGAGTAGATCTTTCTTATAGTACCTACTCATAAGTCTGATTCACATGCCTAGGTTTGTTTACCTCCTTTTTATACCCCACACCATGCTTCCAGCTCTCAAGAGCAGCAGGGGTGGTGACAGACATCCCTTTTCTCTGCATTTATGTTCTGTGTATGGCACCAGGGTATCCGTCCTATTCCTTTTGCAGGCTCTCTGCTGATTCTCATACTCAAATCATCAAAGTATTTTCTAGCTTACAAGGGATTTCTGCAACACAAGGGATTCTTCTCTCCCTTGGGATGTATTGTGGTGATGTACCCAGGCAACTAGACTTGAGAATGTCAAATGAAGGATAGTTTTCCTTGGTTCAACAGATCTTCTCCTGTCTGTTTGACCATTAGCTCCTGAGTGGTGGTATGTAGAATATACACAGCAGATAAAACTGGAAGAGATTATGTTTTAGATATATAATCATTGGGGACAGAAAGTTCCAGAGAATACATAATTAGATTTATTGTTTCGTGGCTGTGCTATATATTAAATGATAAAGTAACATACATTGAAAAATCAAAATTATCACATATTTATCTTCATACTCTGGGTCTGATTTGTACTTATGAACATAATTAATGAAGTGTAGTAATAACCTGTGAGGATCATTGGAATATAGTAATTTCAAGTGCACAAGAACTAATCCAGTGTCATGAGTGCTGCTACTGAATTATACAAACAGTGTTAGAGAAATTCAGATACAAGGATATCTGCTGGGTTAAGTTGTTGGGTTGATGGTCTATGGGTTCTGTGTCTGTCTCACCACAGGGCAAGGGTGGGTGTTAGGCTACGTAAAGCCGAGGGACCCTGCTCCTCCATGGTTGAGGAGCTCAGTCAGGTCCCGTGGGGAGCCGGAGCTCTTGGCTTGGGGGTCCCTGGGTCAAAAGGAGGCCAAGGACTGGCTGGTTCTCAGGTCCTTGGGCCCTAAGGCATTGCTGGGGGGAGCCAGGGAAAAACTGAGAACGACATGGGGGCCTACGAGCTGGATTGGCCCATGGCTGAGGAGGAGAGAAAGGGAGAGTGCTCTAGCTGGTTCCTGCAGAAATGAGAGTTTTGGTCGCTTAGCTTGGTCATGGCTGGCTTGGCTTGCTTGCTTGGGTTGGTGGTCTCCATGGCTGGGAATGTAGAGAGATCTTCTACAGGAGATTAGACAGCGGCTCTGTAGGCTAAGACCTGCTCCACTGTTCCCCACAGTGGATCCCGAAGAAGAGAAACAGTCCATGGTTATATTTATTGTCATGGCAGAAGGTAGATGAAAACTGTGCCCCTGTTTCCTTAGGGTGGGCCTGAGGTTAAGTATCTTTTGCAGGGAGGAGAGTCTGGGAAGAAACGTTTAATTGGTATGCCCCTCTGGCCTTTAGGTACCTCATTAATGGAGATCTGTCTTGAGGCTCCATGGCCTGTAGTCACACCCTCTACTTATGGAGGGGCTGGGGGTTGTTGTTCTTACATGACTGAAAGGTTCAAATCTATGGAGGGCCACGGCTTCATGTCAGGAGCGTGGAGTCTTCGAGCATAGTAAAATGTATGCCATCCCTTAGGATCACCTGGGGTCTCTGGTGATTTCCAGCCTGTGCTCGACCAGAATCCAGATTGTCTTCCACAGTCTTATCTCTCTTATTTCCATGCAAAATTTATATTGTATGTGAAGAAATGCAGTAGCTCAAGTAGTTAGTAGCATTGTTAATCTTTTATGTAAAAATTAGTCAGGAACCTGAGAAGATGTTTATCTGATGAGAGGGGAAAGAGAAGGTATCTGGATATTGTGAACAGATCTCTGTATGTATTGAATATGCCAGAAGTGATGTTCACCCTCTCCACCTGTGATTCAGCATTGTCACTGATGAATTATTACAATGTAGTTCTACATTAAGGCAAAAATATGTGGAGATGCAAGAGTAGCCACCTGTTTGGGAAATGACGAAGAAAGAGAGGAAAATTTGGTACTCTTAGTATTTCCTCCAAGCTCACCCTCCATCCATTACAGTGATCTGAAACCTATTCACTAGGCCAGCGTCTTCACTTCCTCATACTGCTAGTCTGGAGACCAAACCCCTGTCAGATGGGCCTCTGGAGGGAGTCCCAGATTTATATGGTATCAGTTGTAAAACCCCACCTGACTGTGGAATCATCTTTTTCATCTTTTCTTCCATATGCTGAGACAATGACGACTACCTTGTGACAACATTTTTCTACATGGTATCAGAAGTTGCAAGTCTGAATTCAAGTTCTTCCATTTAGTTCCATTATTTGTTATATCCTAACCTTGACTTTATTCCATTATGATGAGGTGAATGATGTCCCTGCTGTGTTTTTGGGGTGTAGGGGAGGGATGAAACATCTGTGAGAGTGCATAACTGAGTGCCCTGTGATGTTCAACTACAGAAAATGATGGTTTAAGTGAAATGAAATGCAATCCACCAGAAGCAAATTGACCTGTGGTTCCATCAGTCAGACAAGCCTGCCTTCCTGGCTGTGTGACAGCAGCTCATGTATCTCTGCATTCCCTGGGGGCCTGGGAGTCAGGTTTGAGACCACTGTCTACAGAAAAAAAAATGTTCTTAACTAGAGAGAGTGACAAATTGAAGGTGTAAGGACCTGAAGGAGAAATGACTTGCACCTTGATTATTTGTCTGCATTTCAGACATTGGGTTCTATATTGCTTAAAATACAATCTTCAGTAATATCACATTTGTATGATATGACCCTGTTCTTTTGAAAACATAAATTAAAGCAGTGTCCTATGAGTCTTTGAAAATGGATGAGAGCCCAGGCAGAAATAATTTAAGATAGAATGATATTTCAATGATTTATTTTGATAACAATGTTTTTGGCAGCATGCTGGCTGAAGAGAGGTGCAATATCTCCATCATTCTCTGCCTATTTTTATGGTCTTTGCTTAAAATGATTAAGTATCTAGTCGGTGACTAGAGCCACCTAATGGCCTTTTCTCCCCAGTGCCTGAGGCTGTTCCCAGCTGTAAGTTAGGCCTTTGAGCAAAGGGATGCTGGCTCTTTGGTTCCTGAAGAAGTGGTGGTGGTTATATGCAGCAATGTGCTGACAACCCAAGAAGAAGAGGGCCATGGCCTTAGATCTTTTAAGAGTGGCTCCATATATTTACAGGAAAGATATTTTACTCATTGTAGCTGAAGTAATCTGAATGTACTGCTTTTAACCAGGAGGAAAAAAAAATGGTCATGGTGACTTATTGAACTATCAGAAAAGCCTTTCAATAAAGGTGTGAAAGTCAAGTTGCCATCAACGAGCTGGCTAAGGGTTCCTCTGCTTTATACAAATGATGAGCATGTAGCGGTAGGATGATATAGCTCACCACCCAGAACTCACAGTAGACGGATAAATCATACTCCTAAATGTTGTCTTACTTCCACATGTGCACATATACACTATAACACACACACACACACACACACACACACACACACACACACTCATACACCAAAATGAACCTTCAAAAAGGAGAGAAACCTTGAGTAGGCAAGGAAACATTCTGGTGATTGGAAGCCAGTTTGAGCCACTGGTACCACCTCCAAGGCTCCTAGGATCTCTTTAGCTGCCCAGAGTCCACTGCTGCTGCTTCTGTCAGAATGGTCATGTCTGCTAACACCACTGAGCTCTTCTTTCTGTGTTTGTGCTATCCATCCTTTCAAATCTACCAAATTAGGGAAGAAAATTTGACTCAAGCTGAATGGTAGTTTGAGTCTGACGCTGTAACAGTAGAGGAGAACACCTAATCAACCCAATGAGTGAGCCTAAGGAGGCCTGCTTAGAAAGATTAAGCCCCAGTTTTAAACAATTCACAGTCACTTATTTGAACCAATCAAAGCCTTGCCTCTTAGCATTAATCACAGTTATCCAGGCTTGTGTGTTGGACGAATGACAGAGCTGCCTCTTAGCATGGTTTCCAATAGTTCTTCTACCAGGACAACTGCTCCCAAGGTAGATGTAACTGCAGGGTCATTGAAAGTTCAGTGATATTTGTGATAACTGAAAGTCTGGTACAAACTGTTTTGGTTTATCCTCTCAAGGGATGTGCCTTCAGCCAGCATAATGGCTGAAATCTTTCCATGGTTTTCTTAAAGTCTTAGTGCAGAGTTCAGCATGGCTGTGGCTGGCCATGAGGGTGGTCTACTTGGCTGTTAAACTCATAATCATTTTCTTCAATGCATCAAGGGAGTCAAATAGCTGATAACCAGGAAACCAAATTGCCCATCCAGCGTCTTTTCTTATTTATAGGGAAATGAACCAGCAGAAGAAGCACTTACAACATAATTTCATTTTATTTTATTATTCTTATTTTATTTGAAGCCACACAGGAAATTTTATTAGACCTTAGAGGAGGAAAAATCCCAAGGCAGGGAAGCTGCTTTAAGTTTTAGCCTCAACCCAGAGGAGATCTGAAAACAGCCGCTATTTAAGCTGGCCACAAAGCCACAGGCCAGGGACAGAAGAGAATGAATAAGAAAAGCTGAATAATGCTGGGAAAGACTAGAATGTCAAGAAAAGCAGGCTTTTAGAAGGGAGAGCCAAAAAAGAAGTTATCCTTTTTCAAATAATCTGGAAAGGCAGGAAGGCTTAGGGCTCTCTCTATGCCTGCACCTTGTAAGCTTTTATTTACAATATAGTTTTAAACAAACTTATTGTAACACTGCTGGATTTGTCAGGGCTTAGCAGTGCTTTAACAATAATTTTAAAATTTTCCAGTGACCAGGGAAAGGTGGATGTCCCTTGGCTGTCTCTAAATAACGTGTGGAATTTAAATGTGATGGGAAAAGGGTCTGCAGGGAATTTCTTTTCAGTACGTTGAGAATGTTTGAGGTTCAGATGAAATGGAGTCATTACATCATTGTGAAAAGGAAGGACATAATGTAGTTTCATCTGTTTAGGTTACAGTAATTGAATACTATTTTAGGGCCAGAAGGTATAGCTCTGAGGCTAAGGTGGCTAACAAACATGCATCAGAACTGGACAGTGGTAGCCCCAGATCTAAGCAGGTGACCAGTGCTGCATGCATGTGTGCATGTATACATGTGTGCCTTTGTGCATTTGTACATGTGTTCATGTGCACATGTGTATGTGTGTGCATGTGTGTGTGAACTAATCCAGCACTTCTTTTGTCTTCAGCCAAGCTCAGCAAAGACTCTGAAAGTTCAAATGAGAGCTAGTGTGCTCTACAGTGCAGGGGATGATATTTGAGAGCCATTCTTTTTAATTTTGAATGAGTAAATTTAATAAGTGTGCAGCAAACACGAGTTAAAAAATAAACAGGCAGTAGATAGAAGCATAGGGTAGACATCAAAACATCAACCATGTGCCCATGGCATCCATCAGATATGACTGTAACAGCTTGGATGCAAGAGCGAACAAATATAACATCAAAGCAGGAGTTTACAACCTTCAGCAGATGACTGGGGAAGGGGAGGCAGTCCACTGGAGTTCCCTGTTGAACTTTGTCTTCACAGATGAACTTCCTGTTCCCACTGCAGACATTTTGGCCTCACAGGATAAACAGCGGTGGCCTCTGTTGTCATATTTCCTTGCTTATTTCTAGAGCTTGTGTTTTAACTCTTGGGCTGTGTTCTGTTCTTTCTCGTCTCTTTAACAGAGTTCTGAGTCCAGATCATCCCTGGATAAGGAATCTTGGAGGACACTTTGAGAGAAAAATGCTTGGGTCTAAGATGGGGAAAGCTGACCTCTCATTTCCAGAGCCAGTATTCATTTTGCAGTGAATTCAAAAGTGTATGACAATCCATCAATGTTTTGTGTATTATGGTAAGTTGCAGGGTTTTTCATAGATCCTTGCTTTTGTCAATTTTTGTCACTTGTCTTGGTAGAATTCATTCACTAAAGGTGGTATATGTGACAGCTGCTGTACAAGAATGTGTTTAAATACAAAAGCCAACTTGAGTTCAAATTCCAGGACTTTTGTTTACTAACTACAAGATCTAGTAGAATTGTCTCTAGCCTTTAGCTTGACTTATTTAAGCTTGGTCTGGTCTGCAAAGTGAGTCCCCAAACAGTCAGGGGTACACAATGAGACCCTGCCTCAGAAACCCCAAAACTATTAACAAAAGAAAAGAAAAAAAAATGTGTTCAATGTATATGTTTAGTAAGATGCATCGATATGCCGTTCTACACACTAGAAAAATCCTGGTGTTAAAGCCATAAAAGTAATAGAAAGATAGTGAAGTTGGCAAAGGTTTATATGGCAAGCACAACGGGCCTGAATCCAACCCCCAAAATTGATGAAAAAAGCCAGTCATGCTTGTAACCCCAGCCTTGGAGAGTCACAGATAGCCAGATCCCCAGTGGTTGTTGATCCAGACTGGTGTACTCAGAGAGTTCTATCCAATGAGAGATCTTGTCTCAAAACACAAGCTACATGGTTTCTTGATAACTACACCCAAGATTGAGCTTTGATCTCCATACCTGTGTACACACATGTGGACCTGCCTGAACATGTACCTACATGAACACACACACACACACACACACACACACACACACACACACACACACATGTACACACCACTTTTGAGAAGCGTACATTATCTGAAATAAGGAAAACATATGGATAAATACAAATTCATCTGATTTGAAATAGTATAAGGTGCTACATAGAAGGATGACTCAATGTTGGGGGAACGTAGAGTGAAATGGAGTGTTATTTTAGGTCACAAAAATCGATTAGGAATGCAAAAGCATGACATAAGCTCTGAAGTGATTCTTGTGAATATATGAGACAAACATACAAGGGCGAGAAAAATAAAAGGGCTAAGATTCTAGGATGAAAGTGTGATTATAATTAATATCTAAGGTATAGTGGAAAAATGGCTCTAAGATATAGTATAATTCAATCAAAACATCATTGATAGGCTAGTAAAATATCTTTAAGTATTTAAGCCATTGATGGAGGGGCCAATATTATACCATTATGTAAAGGGACACTACACATAGGGCTTTTATATTCTATTATTAATGAAGTCATCTTAACTTTAAATAGCTTGCATGACTCTTTATGTGCATATGTACATGTGTGTGTGCATGTGTGTGTGTATTGTTAAGTTTGAAAGGCTAGCTGGATGCCCAGTGATCCCCATACTTCTGCCTGTCTTGCTTTCCCCAGATGTAGCATTACAAGTCTGCACCCATATGCCCTGATGTTTACGTGTGTGTGTGTGTGTGTGCACACTCTGGGGATTAACTCTTGGCAAGTACTTTATTGATGACTTACCTTGCAGCCTCTGTCTGGCTCATTCGATACATTATTTTCCACTTTTCTTTCATTTTCTGATTACTCCCTATGCACTGACAGATACAGTTAAAAGCTGAGCTCCAAACACAATTCATGCAGCTAAGCTCGCTCTGCCATTCTCCCTTGACAGAGTTAGATGCCCTCCAGTGTACCACCAGGTATCATCATTAACAGCATTTAATGAACTATAATGCAATGCATATGGTTCTGTCCTGTTTTCTTGTCTTTAATTCTTTTTTTTTCTTTTTTTTTCAGGAACTGGTATTTATTATCAAAGTCATATTCGATGTCAACAAGATGCCACAACTACAAAAAAAATTGCGCACATTGCAATCTCAATGCAAACAGTCAAATGGAACCCCAATCATTAAAAAATTAATTCAAATTACCCCAAAAAGCAACTGAATTTTTTAAACATCTTTATACAACCAGCCAACAAATTAAAATGGTTAACAAGAAAAAATACAAATTCAGAGGTCTGGTACTGATGTTTAAAAAAGGCAACTGCTTAAGCATTTCTATCAATTCGAACATCAATCTCTCGGCCACTCAGCTTCATGCCATTCATCATCCGGCAGGCTCTCTCAGCCACCTCTGGAGACTCAAACTTAACCACACGGCACCCCTTGGACTTTCCGTTCTCCATCTTGATGTCGGCGTACAGCACGTGGCCACATTCATTGAATTTGTCCTTTAGCATCTTCCATGTAAAATCAAATGGGAGATTTCTCACAAATATCTGGCAGGCCTTTCTGGCTACTCCAGGTGCATGGCCTCCAGCTCCACCAAAGGAACCTGCAAAGCTTCCTCCAAAGTTGCCCCGCTCCATCTCAATGGCTCGGTCAAAGCTAGCACCGCCAGCGCCACCCATGGCCAGGCCCATTCGCTCAATACCAGCGCCCAATGCCGGGCCCATGGCAGGGCCCATACGTTCCAGGCTGTTGGCGATCATTCGCTCCAGGCCCATGCGCTCGAGACTGTTGGCTCCCATGCGCTCAAGGCCCATGCGCTCCAGGTTGTTGGCGCCCATGCGCTCCAGGCCAGTGGCCATACGATCCATCACAGGACCCATGCGCTCCAGGCCGGCCCCCATGCCTGTGGGCACCATTCGATCCATGCTTAGGCCCATGCGCTCAATGGCAGGACCCATGCGCTCTACAGCAGAGCCCATGCGCTCAATGGTTTGGCCCACACGGTCAATGGGTGCGGCCATGCGCTCCAGGCCGAAGCCCATGCCGGCACCCATTCGCTCCACACCAGAACCAATGCGCTCCATGGTCTGGCCCATGCGCTCAATACTGGAGGCCATGTGGTCAAGGCCTAGTGGGCCCATGCGCTCGATGCCGGAGCCCATGCGCTCAACTGAGCCCATGTGGTCCATGACCAGGCCCATACGCTCAATCTCAGAGCCCACTCGATCCATGCCATGGCCTAAGCCTGCACCCATGCGCTCCATGCCAGCACCGCTAATGCGGTCAATGCCAGGGCCCATCCTCTCGATCCCTGGGACACTGCCTCCAGCTCCACCTCCTCCTTGCTTTGCAATGATCTCTCCCCTCTTCAGTGCATTACTTAGGATTTCATTTATTCGGCCCATGTTCATCCCAGATCCAAATCGCCCCATGTTTTCCATACCACCACCAAAGGGTCCTTCCATGCCTCCAATTTTATTTATTCCAAATCCTATGCCTTCCATTCCCATTCCTGCAGGCCCTAGGTTTCCCATTCCAATGCCTTTGTTCAGGTGGTTGGCATCAATAGGCTGCCCTCCAGGTCCTAACCCCATGCCAATACCACCAAGTCCATGGGGAAGTTGCTGTGGGCGTTCAGGAGGAAAAAAATCTCCCTTTGGTAAAGCCCTCTCATCCATCTTGACATGCATCGGTCTATCAAACAGCAACTGGCCATTAAACATAGATATAGCTTGCACAGCTTCAATGGACTGTTCGAAAGTCACAGTGCCTATTCCACGACTTTTCCCATCTTTATCTTCCAGAATGTCTGCTCGGACCACCACACCAGCCATACTAAATACTTCCTTCAGCTTCTTCCAGCCAACTTTATAATCCAGATTTGCTACAAATCCTGTGCTTCCAAGTCTTCCAGCCTTTCGCATTGCTCTCCTTGCATGCTCACCATCAGGATCTTCTCTGACTTTCAGTGGCCTTCCACTCAGACTATGCTTGTTTAGAACGTCAGCAGCTTTTTTCATGCTCTCCTCCATCTTGAATTAACAACAGCGCATCCCCTTGACTTTCCTTCAGCGTCCATTAAGAGCTCCACGTATGTTACCTCACCAACTTTTTCTTTAACCAGGTCTTTAAGTGACTGCCATTTCACATCAAAAGGTATATTTGTAATGAAGGCTCTGTATCTTTTAGTTGGGTTCGCATATGGCTCAAAGCGATTGCCTCCTCTTTTAATGTTTTTCTCCTTCCTCTTCTCATTCTGAGTAGGTCGTTCTTCACCCTTCGGACCCGGAGCTCCGTTGCCGCCCAGCACGCAGGGCGCGCTGCTCTCTTCCTCCATTTTGGGCTCTGTCGCCGCCACTTCAGCCGCCGCTTTGACCCCTGCCGCCATTTTCTCTGCGTCTGGGCTTTGTGTGAGGGAGCGGGCTCTCTTGTCTTTAATTCTTATAGTCCAGATGCTTATAGAAGAGGATGTTTCTTGTTTATATTGATTTTCTAGTACTGTTCTCAGTGTTCAGAAGCAGATAAAATGCATGAGTCAAAGAGGTGGGAAAGCATTCAGCTGTTGAACACATTGGCCAGTAAATTTCTACACGTGTGGAGTCACTAAAAGCAGAGAAGTTGGCATTCTGTATATGAGACATAAACTTTCTTTCACTTGCTGGTTAAACTGGGCAGGCAGAAGGCAGGATCTGTTCCATCTCCATTCCAGGGTTATGAGTGAGTATGGATGCATGATCAACCACATGTATGTTCACAAACCATGTGGATTCTCTGCAAGTAGTTTCAACTTCGCATTTGCATTTATTGCATGAACCTAAGTATCATGGCATTAAAGTGTAATAGTTTGGGTTTTGAGTGCTGTTTATTTTTATGATTCTATAATTTCTGACAAGTGGTAATGTGTTTTATGAATAGAGATTATATATTTCTATCTTTGTTTAGTATATTCATGAAAACAAGCCACGTATTTTCTATTTTAATTTGATAAACATAAAGTATATGTAAATATAAGATATTATGTAACATATTAGTACAGCTATACATTTGTAGTGCTAAAATATGAATATACTTATCTTCTCAAATATTTATTTGTGGTTTCTATTTTATGAAAAATAAAGTAGATAGTGTAATATTTTATCAAAAATAGAAATGCGGTGAAACAAAAAAATAAAATAATGGAAATCATCAATGGATGATTTGAGAAACAGTGGCACATTTTTACAAAACTTTTTAGAAAAGTAATACTTTGAATCCTCAGAATTTTCTTCTAGCTCATGAATACCTCTTCTGTGACAAACTTCCTCCAGTGTATTTTCTAATTGAGACCAGATTCTAGGAAGAAGGAAAACCACCATCTATTTCTGTCTTTCACTGAAAACTACATTCTTGGTTGACTTACAGAGTGGAATGTGCACAGGGCACCTGGAGCACTCCCCTCAGGGCACCCGGAACATTGACCTCTGGCATCAGCAGATACCTCTTGGGTCCCTCAATTGTTTTACACCTCGGTCTCCCAGACAGAAGCCCATGTGGCACAGGAGACATAGGAGAGGGGTCAGGGTGTTTGTGTGATCTGGTCTTAAGCCCCCTCTGCACTTAATATGGATCCTGTGCCATGTGCCATGATTCTTCGTCTCATCATCTGTAGCAATTATGTGTTTCTGGTGCACACTCCTTTCTATGCAGTGGGTCTCACATCTTGACTTATTAAAACTCTGTAGGCATGAAACATTTTAGAAATTGTCATGCTTCTTATCAAGATAATTAAAATGAGCTGTTTCTATTATTTAGTAGTGTCTACTGTATTCTCCTGAAATCAATTCATTGTTCTTTGGTATTTAAGAACACTATTAAAAAGGAAGAGATTCTTCCAGTCAATTAAACAAACATGCTCAGTAAAAAGAACCTTTTAAATAAAACCTTTCCCTGACTGTGATTACAAAAGTACAGGGCAAAGAATCTTGTATCTAATCGGGAAAACATCAAATGACACTCCAGGGGAGGTCAGAGAGAAAGGCTTACTTACATCTAGTAACAAGTAGCATTGTTCTTTAAACAAAAGGATTTAAGCTTAAGTTATTGATTGCATTGGGTTTTTTAAATCTCTTCATCGTCATATATATTATTAATGGCTTATAAATGGAGATTAAATTCTAATTAATAAGACTGGGCCATTGACCAGTTCTAAACCTAGACACCTAGATACTAAAACAATTTTCTTAAGCAGGGAGCAAAATCCCAAGTTACTGGTAAGAAGTGACCATGTTAACTACAGTCTCTGTTCAAAAGTGAAAGCCCAAAGGTCACACTCAAGTTAGTATAAGAGCTTGGGGTAAGGTGTGTGTGTGTGTGTGTGTGTGTGTGTGTGTGTATGCAGATTCATGCAAAGGAACTTTTGCCTCCCTCTACTATTGATTGTGAACTTTTTCCTTGGGGGTTGGTAAATACTGCTTCATAACATGTCCAACTGGTTTGTGTGAAACCCATCCAGTTTCTGTGGCAGTTGGCTCGGATCCTCTACAAGAGTCATGTGTTTGTAGGGCATGGCTATTATCAGTTTTACTGGATAGGTTGCCTAGATCAGCAGTGTTTGGTGCTGGATAGGCATTCTTGGCATCTGAATATGGCATTGCTTTGGTAGATCCTGGTCCAGCTTATTTTCATCAATATTTACCTCACAGACCTGTGTGAATTCTCTTATCCACCATTTCATAGCAGACTGCCTGTTTGTAACTTTAGTAACTTATTTTTTTACCTCTTGGTCAAATGAATGATAACTAGAGACATGAACGCTACCATTAGTTACTGATAGTAAATTCTTTATATCCAAGTTACATTTTTTAGGTATGTTATGTTAAGTGACTGTGGCATCTAACAAATTTTGCTTTAATATATCAATAAAATAAGGGCCACAGATGTTGCTATAACCAAAGCATATGTAGTTGTACATGAATTGTCTTACTTGGAGTGATATTTTATATTATTTGTAGAAGAATTCTTAAATTTCTTTCTATTTTTGAGACTTCCATACATGAGTACTTTATTTACGTTGTTTGCACCCTTCCATGCCTGCCTCCTTACTGTGTTGCTGCCACTCCCTCTCAAAATCAAGATCTTTTCTCCTTTAATTATTGATACAACCTACTGAATCCCAGTCCGTGTTGCTCATATCGCATGTGTTCATATGTGTAGGGCTGACTACTTGAGACTGAGCAACCTCTCAGGAGGATTTGCCACTCAAAACTGATTCTCTCTTGCCCCAGGCACTGATTGCCTACAGCTCTGCATGTAGGAGTGGGGCCTTGTGAAATCCATCCCTGTCCATGTTGGCGTGTCTACTTGTGTGTTCATTGTGCAATGTCATGTTTTGGCCGCCATAGTCTTGAGCTTTCTTGGGTATAGCATCCATGTCAAGTCTGGAAGACACTGCATTGAAGCACATGTCCTGTTTTGTTTTTTGTTTTGCTCTGATATTCCTGCTAGTCCTCATTCCCTGAGTCTTGGATGTGGAGGTTACATTATAGAGATACTTATGGCCTGGGCAGTAAATAGCCCATCACTGCTACTGAGATTTCCAGAAAATATTCTTACTTAAAAATTCCTGTTGAATCAAATGGATAGAATTTCCTGTTGAACTTAAACCCTCAATATATTGCACTGCTGTTCCTTCATGTCCAAGCTTTAGGAAGTAAATGGATTCATTCACATAACACATATAATATTTCTAATTATGTAACTAAAACTTATGTTTATGGAATAACAGTTACAGGTTCTACTGAATATTTATGGATAGTCAAATAATAATGAAACAATAGAAGTTCATCTTAATGGAATCAATAATTACCATTGAATTCCATAATATTGTAATGTCTACTTATTTTCTCTCCCAATATATGTATATTTTAATGATAATGAATCTAACATGATCTCCCCTGAACATCAACTTTGCACAATAGGCGGGATACAGATGAGGTCAGAAAACTAATTAAAGCTGTACAGCTTGTTAGGACTGAACTCCAAAGCAAATTGTTGCTTCTTTTCAGTGAATATCAGGGCCTACAAGGTCAGTTTGTTTGTTTGTTTATTTATTTATTTATTTTATTTTTGAGCTTTTTTTATAATTTATTTTTTCTCAAATCATAATTCATTCACACAGGGGTTATAAACACAGAAAGGCAGGATGTGGGGAAGGGGATGACACTGGAGTGTGGGTGTTTAGGGGGAATACAGATATGTTCAGAACCGGGTATCGACTGGGTGAAGGTTCAGGGGACAAGTCACTATGACTCTGCCTATGACTCGCTTGTCCTTATCTAAGTTGGCATTGTCTGCCAAGGCTACCTATTTACAAGGTCTATGACTACTCAGGCTTGTAAATTTCCACAAAAGCTGCCTGTTTACATTAGCTTATAGCCATCTGTTTCAATGTTTTTCCACTGAGACCCAAGACTTGGTGTTAGTATACATGTATGACAGGCCTATTGCTGATTTTAGGCCTATGGCTGATTTTAGGCCTTCAGTGTATAAGCAGGGCTGCCCCTGACATCTCCTCCCTTCTCTAAGTATAGAAGAACTGTGGCAATTCTAAACTTGTGAAGGCGGGGATAAGAGGCCTGACCTCCAGTAGTTGAAGGGGACCTTGTAATGGCTCCAGTCCCCCTGTTGTTGTCCAGTGAGGCATGAGGGCCATACCCATCCCGATGTCTTTTTCCTGGAGAGGGGATACTTTTGACATCAACCCCTATGCAGTCAGGCTTATCCCTCAGGGAACCCAGATAGATATTTTTATCTTTTATTTATATTCCCTTGCAGTGCTTAGCCTGGCAGCCTAAGCAAGAATTCAGATCCCCAGTCAGAGGGAGTTCTGGGTGGCCCCTCTCTGCTTGGTCTAGGGGCAGAAGTCCCCCCTTTTAGGTTGGGTGGAGATGGGTTTTGGGAATAGCCTGTATAAAGTAACAACCTCATCTTGAGTCTCATGGTCCTCCATAGCTAACTTATGATAATGTATCTGGATAGGTTTTGCTACCAGATTATTTATCTGTTGTTTCACAGAGTTAGTCAGCCTATTTGAGACCCAGGGACCAGCAGAAATAAGCAAAAATAACCCGAATAATGGTCCCAAGATGGGAGGAAGTAGGGTTGACAACCATGGAGAGGCTGAAAACCAATTCTTGTACCAGCATTCATCTGTCTCTTTCTCTCTCTGATTTTTCTTTGGGCCTTCACCGACCTATTTCATTCTCTCTTTAACCCTCCTTGTCTTGTCTATGTAAAGGCAACCTTCTTCTTTAAGGGCTGTACACAGTCAAGAGCTGTACACAGCCTTTTCTATTGTAATAGAATAAATCAAGTCCAATAAGGATCTTTGCGATTTTAGAAGGTGTCTTCAGACAGCGAAACGAGGGATTTCTTCAGATTAGTGATGTCAATCTCTAGCTGTTTGATGTTCTTGTCAGTGGCCCTTCAAAGGTCTGAGTAGTATAACTTCAGAGGCCAGCATCTGGATTAGAACTTCTAACAGCAGACATCACATGTGATTCATTTTTACCTGGAAAGGAAAAAGAAGGGAATTCTCAGGGAGATTTCTCTTCCCTGGATGTAAATTGTTATTCATTTTATTTATGGTTGGGTTTGGCTTTGTGGGGATATCTATTTATTTCATTAATCTTTTTGGTAGCTGGTTAGCTGTTCCTTCTGTGGTATCAGACAGGCATATCAATCCTCAGCCCCATAAGGGAACTGGGTCTGGGCTAATCTCTTTAATGGTAAGAGGGTCCTTCCCCATATCTGTGGCAAAGTTTTGTTGGTCTTGGTGGTGCCAGAGGCAGTCAGCAGCAGATTTGCCATGAGCTTTCAGCTTTAGAGAGATAAAAGTGAACAAGACATGATGGAGAGTATTTCAAGGGGACTCCTTCTGAGGTGGTACCGTTCCCCCTCTTTTGTTTTTAAAGCCAATTTTTCAGAGTTCTTGTAAAATCAGGGCAGAAGCACCAACAGTTGCTCCTTCCACACTCAGAGAGTCATGAAGACCCTATTTAAGGATATATAAATCTATATTAATAATCTTTTGCCAAAGGACTGTTATAGCACCACCGACAACTAATCAGACTATATAATATATCGATTAGTAATAGCTTCTTCTACTTTTTGTGAGATTACCTCTCTTTTGTCAATTAATTGTTGAAGAAAATTAGGATTTACATCTCTCTTGAGAATATTGAACAGAGACTTAAATTCTTTTGTGGAGAGCTTAAAATAGGATCTTAGCCAATTAGCAACTCCTAGAAACTTTTGAAAATAGTTTAAAATAAGTAAACTCTCTCCCTCTCTTTTTTTTTAAGACCCTTTATCTGTGTGGTTTTTTTTATTGGATATTATACGTATTTACCTTTCAATGTTATCTCCTCTCCCATTCTCCCCCAAAACCCCTTATCCCATACCCCCTCCTCCTAATTCTTATGAGGGTGTGCTCCAAACATCCTCCCAGTTCCATTTCCCTGCTCTTGAATTCCCACACAGTAGGGGATCCAAACTTTCGGGTACCATGGCCCTCCACTTTCACTGAAGTCTAACAAGGTCACCCTCAATTCCCTATACAGGTGCATGAGTCTCTCCCTTTGTGCTCTCTGGCTGGAAGTTTAGACTTTGGGAGCTCTGGTTGAAACTTTTGATACTCCTTCTAGAAAGGACCAAAGCATCCACACTTTGGTATTCCTTCTTCTATGTGAGTTTTATATGGTCTATATGTTGTTTCTCAGAAATTGTGAGCTTTTGGGCTAATATCCACTTATCAGTGAGTGCATACCATGTATGTTCCTTTGAGATTGGGTCATCTCACTCAAGATGATATTTTCCAGCTCCATCCATTTGCCTAGGAATTTTGTGAACTGATTGTTTTTAATAGCTGAGTAGTACTCCATTGTATAAATGTACCACATTTTCTGCATCCATTCTTCTGTTGAAGGGCATCTGGGTTCTTTCCAACTTCTGGCTATTATAAATAAGGCTGCTATGAACATGGTGGAGCATGTGTCCCTGTTGTATGTTGAAACGTCTTTTGGGTATATGCCCAGGAGTGGTATAGCTGGGTCCTCAGGTAATACTATGTTCAATTTTCTGAGATATGGCCAGACTGCTTTCCATAGTTGACCCCAGTTTTAACTTCTAATTTTCATGAATGATTTGGCATTACCTTATTTCTTCATCCACAAGATGGGGTTGAACCATTGATTGTGCAGGGCAACATGCAGAATGACTCAGTGTTATTTAGTGTCCAGAACATCTAGCCGTCATGATTTGCATTCTCCACACAGATGACATGGAGGGATCCTCAGAATCCTACACAGATTGGTTCCACCACCTTGCAGCAAACCATCAGTATGTCAGACTACAGCAACAAGCTATTTTTCTTAGCATTAGACAGTGTTTGCTCAGGTCAGAGAACCCTCCAATAAGAGCAGGCTCAATGATGTGTAAACATTCAGGTCCCACTAACTGGTTTTGTCTTCCCTGTGTCTGCTTAGCTGGCAGCTACTTTTACTACTTTATCACTGAGTAAGACCATTAATGCATGTTTCTGTCAATTCTGCTGTGCATTTAGAACCATAAAAAACCAAGATCTTGGTAAGGGGATGGGGGGTGATAATGACCTTAGTTTTCATTATTCTGTAAATTAAGTAATACCTACTCCAAATAATCTCACAATGCTCATTATATGTAGTTGAATGAGTCAGTCAAGCTGTGGTAATCTTCCCATGTTAGAGACATAAGTTGATTCTACACCTCCCTTGTCTTGGTGATTCCTTTGATATTATTTGAAACATTTATAGGTTGCTGTAAGCAACAGAACTCTTGCCATGTAATTGTAAATTATACTTTTAACTTGGACTTATTTTTTTCCAGTTTCCAAAATACATGCTTTCAATGTTTTTAGATTAGCATAGTGCAAAGATTAACTTTAGGTTTGGCATTGGAGGTTAAATTTAACATCCTCCACACAGTGTAGCTTCAAAGCCCAGAAAAGGATTAATCAGTCTCTGGTTATGAATTATATAATAATACATGGGTAACCACAAGAAAGTAACAGAGGAGGTTTGTTAAGTGCTGTGGTCAATGGCTTTGTTATTCAGGATGTAGAACGCCTTTGATAATTTGAAATAAAGATGATTTATTACAAAACAACTGGACAAGATGGGCTTGGATAATATGGACATGCAATTCAGCAGATATTTCTAGACATAAATAGGAAAAGGAAAACACTCCTATTTTTCTGTATGTGTGTTTACATGTGTACATGTGTATGTGTGCATGTGTGTGCATGTGTGTATATGTATGTGTGTGCATGTGTGTTTTTGCATGTATGTGTGTACATGTATGTGTGTGTGCATGTCTATGTATGCTTGTATGTGTGTGTGCATATGTATGTGTGTATGTGTGAGCACATGAGCATTTGCCATGCTGTGCATGCAGAGGCCAGAGGACAACTTCAGGTATTGGATCTTACCTTCCACTCTGAAATAGGCTGTCTTCTTATTTTGCTGCTGTGTATTTCACAAGTTTTTAAGATTCTCCTGTCTCCATTTTCTATCTCCCATAAAAGCACTGGGATTACCCACACTAATTATCGTGTCCAGCTTTACATGAATTGTGGGAATTCAAAATCACGTCCTCATGATTGTCCACAAAGCACTTTTACCCCTTGAGCCATACCTCAAGCCTAGAATCCCCAAACTTCAAACAGCACTGCTTTTGTGCTAGACTCTCTGCTGGTAAAGGTGACTCCACACATATAAATATAAGGTCAAAGTATGATATACATATGTACATACATGTATACATACATACATACATACATACATACATACTACAAGCATTCACAAGAAGCTGCTGTATAATTTGACTAAAATTAGTGATATGTTTGTGTTTATTACTCTTAGTGTACTAGTTTATAAGCTGTAAATATTTTATTTTGTTATAAAAACTTTAGGTATTCAAACAACTTTTGGCTTCCCATTACATGAATATTTGTGTAATAAAGCAATTGAGATGTAGCTTAATGAGAAAGAGCTGAGTTAGTCCAGTCATTGCAGGGTTGGTTCACTAACATTTATGCATCAAGAATGCTGGTTCCACATCAATGTAGGTATAAGAAAATAAAGAGTAAAATAAAAATCTAAAACCCATGTCTATATTTTCTAGGGCTGTCATAAGAAAATGTAATAAATTAGTTGAATAGTAATAGCAGAAATTTATTGCCTTAGAGTTCTGGAAGCAACAAGTGAGAATCTGAGACTCTGACGGAGGCTGTGAAGGAGGATCTTGTTCATGCTTTGTTGGCAGCTTTCTGTGATTGGCCAGGAGTCTTTTACATTCTTAGGTTTGTAGCTGCATCACACCAATCTCTGCTTCATCTCTACCTGCATTTGGTGTCTCTTTTTTTCATCTTCCTTCTGTATGAGTCTGTCTTCTCTCATAGCATTTAGCTTGTATACGAATATCACATAGATGGAAGTAAACATTATTCTGTTAGTGGTTTTTTACTAAGTGTGTTACAGTTCTCTTCTTACCCAGCTAGCTCCTAAATAATTGAGACCAGATTATTATATTATTATATTTATTTAACAACCTTTAAGAGCACAGTAACTGGGCAATTACTACTATATTCTAATCCTCTATTCTAACCTGGCTACCTCCCAGCCCAAATCCATGAGATACATGAATTTAATTATTTATCTGGATTAGGTGTTTTCTCTGTGGTGTCTCTTGGACTCACTTCTCATGGCTAATCTCCACTTCTCTCTCCCTCCCCCTCCTGTGGCTGGCTGAAAGTCCAGCCTTATTCTCTCCTCTGCTCAGTCATTGGTTGACCAGCTAGCTTTATTGAACAATCAAGGAAAAATTGACGAGCAATGTTTGCACAACATTAAGACAGGAAATTTTCATAATAAGGATTACAACCAGATATGGGGACACAGAACTCAGCATTTGAATAATACAAGGATAATATTTACACAGGGCATAATAACAATATGCCTACATTACTCAGCAAGACTCATTCAACTGATTATTTTACTGTGATTGTCTTCACAAATAGTGCCCTATCCTGAGGTACTGAAAATTAGAGTTTCAACTCAATGTTTTTGCTGGGAAGGGATCAAAACTCAACTCATAGGAATGTTTAAACGGCAATAGACAAGTGTCAGGTCAAATATTACCAACTAAAGTTATTATTAAATAGATCTGGGTTGAAAAGCAAGGCAGTAATTCAGACAAGTAAAACATACCCATATGTATAACTGGGACTATGAGAATCTGGGTAATCAATTTTGGTAAGAAAAGGAAATGAAGCAAATGAAGAGAGACTGTGAACTGAGCTAAGTGAACAGAGGCCATAAGAAGAAAGACCCAGAAGACCATCCCTGGTTAGTCCCATCTGTCCTGTCATCTACAGACTGCCTCACAACTTGCCTACTTTCACTGTAGATCTGCATTGGGCTCAGCCACACCGATTTAATCTATTTAACTATCTTCCCAATTATAACTAGTTTACGAGTTTAATAATTACTCACACTTCCTGTCCATTCAGAAAGAGAAATGTCTCCTCAGAGTCCTTTAAAAATTAGATGCTTTTGCTGTTTGAAACCTACAGGAGCTTTTAATTTGGATCGTTTATTTCCCAGCGAAGTGAATTGATCTTTTTTTTTGTTTCTCCATAGAAGCTACAGCCACAAGTGACAGTGAACATGCTCTTTATGAGAATTAGCTCAGTAGGACATTGCGTCACACATGATAGCTCGGTGCTGGGAAGTTATTGTTTCCACAACCTTGGTCATTTGAAGTGAAGTCCCCATTGAGTCATCTTGGACATCTTTCTGCCCAAACTAAATGAATGTTAGCATTTTTTTCTAGGGTCTCATACGGTTCATGTTTAAAGTATCACAGTCACACAGTTTCTGAGGAATCTGGTCTGTCAATATGTTATGGTAATAGAGTTAAATGAACAGATTCATTACAGCTCATCAAGGGCCAATGTACCCCTGCAGATGAGTGAGTGAGAGCAACATAGCCTAGTTCCTTCTGTACTGTGCTGAAAAAATTATAAAATACTTTGTGTTGAATTTTGCTCACCAAAGTCCTTCTTTTTTATAATATATGAGGTATTTCTTCTTAGATCTTGAGACAGGCAATCTAATTAACAGTGCAGTACGGATGAGGTCACAGGACTACTCCTATCACAAAGCCCACTACAAGCTTGGAAACTATGTGCAGTGTGGTAGTAGATAGTTGTACAAGGGGAGCAAGACAGCTTTCTATAGGGGTGAGGCCCCTAAAGGGAACCCAGGATAATGTTGTCAGCGCTATGCTCACATACTTATGAGCATCAGTCATTGGACTCAGTAGGTGTATGTGTGTGTGTGTGTGTGTGTGTGTGTATGTGATATAGAGTTGGGAGAGCATGATGGTTTGAATAGGAATTGTTCCCATAAGCTCATACATTTGAATGCTTAGTCACCAAGGACTAGGACTATTTGAGAAGGATTCACAGGTGTGGTCTTGTCAGTGTAGCGTGACACTGGTGTTGGGTTTTGAGGTTTCAAAAGACAGTTACAGGCCCAATCTTCTCTGTCTCTGTCTGTCTGTCTGTCTGTCTGTCTGTGTCTCTCTCTTTGTGACTCTCTGTGTCTCTCTCTCCCTCTCTCCCTCTCTCCCTCTCTCCCTCTCTCCCTCTCCCTCTCCCTCCCTCTCTCTCTCTCTCTCTCTCTCTCTCTCTCTCTCTCCTATTGCTCTAGTGCCATGTGTGCTGCAATGTTCCCCACCATGATAATAATGAACTAAGCCTCCGAAAGAGTAAGCGTTACATTAAATGCTTTCTTTCATAAGAGTTGCCATGGTTATGGTGTCTCTTCACAGCAATAGAGCAGTGACTAAGAAGAGAGGATATGGGGGTGGGACCTGGGAGGAATCAGAGAAGGGTGGTTTTGATAAAAAATGCAATCATGCTTGAAGGAAAAAAATTGGTGTGACAATAAATTGTATAAATGGGAGGGGGAGAAATTGAGAATTATGGGAAATGGGAATGATAGTGAATGCTTTTTTCCTCATATCTCATTGGCTCAATGGAGCATAATCTGCTCCTAATTCTGTCTCCAAATTCCAAATAGTTATCTTGAGCACAGAGTTGCTAAAATCACATCAAAGAAATTTAGTTTAAAGTCATGGAATGTGGGAAGAGAGAGATCTGTATGCATGGGTGAGGGAATAATGCCGTTCTAAATTGGAAAGGCATGTTTGTGAAGGGAGAGACACAGAGAGACACATATTGGCTAGAGTTGAAAGACTTAAACCCCACAGAGTTCTCTCGAAAAGCCTGTGAAAGACAACAAGCATTCCTGAGTGCTGAGATTCCTTTTACAAGCTGTATTTCTTCTGTCTTTTGATAGTTATGAACTCTCATATGGCACTGGAAAGTTGGTTGTGTAAAGAATAAATCAGTTGATTTTAAACTCTGTTTCACATGATGAAGCCAACTTATCTTTCTTTAAGGATTATGGTGGTTCCGTGGTGCACTAACCCAACTACGTCTCTTTCCATGAAAGAGATTGATGTTGACCCCCAGGTACCACTGAGTCTATAGGACATCAAAGTATCTCAATGCTCATCAATGTATCCCTTAACACAGCTACTCATTCACATGACAATATTCATTCAGTCTCCACCACACACCAGGTTCTCCAGCTGTTGAGAAATGAAACATCTTAAAGTCAACCAGGAGAGAGATAACAAATGAATACCCTGTTGACTCTTCCAAAATTAGCCCACCATAATTGTGCCTGGACTCCACAAATTCAGGCACACTCACACCCCAAATTAGTGATTATACCATTCAGCAGATATGTATGGGACTATGACCTCATTTAAGAGATAATGGCACTTAGAAAATGAACTATAGCTCCTGAGATATGGACTCTATAATTGAAAAACATCCATTTATGTTGTCAAGAAAGGCTGTTTCCTTAAACTATTTGTTATCATCTTCTCTTTTTACTAAAAGTTTATGAAAAATCATCTTCTCAAAATTAGCCATTTGTACTATTAAGCAGTCTTAGTTGTGCATGTGTGCACATGTGTGATGATGGATATAATTTTGTTCAGTTATTGACACTTGTTTTATATCCTGTATAAAGACTCCTTCGTCTATAAATACTACTTGAGGAGTTCTGACCAAGCACACAGAACTTGCAGTATGGGACTCTTCAAAAGGGAACCAGGTCTCCCACACTTACAAATGTTGGATCGTGGTCAAGTTGCTTTCATGTTGCTCATCTGGAACTATGAATTCCAGTGGAATTTATCAGGATTAAATAGTACACAATCTGTATATAAACAATACACTGCCTATGGACAACAAAATATCATAATCCTTATTGTGGTGGCATGTCTCCTTTAAGTGTAGATATCCTCAAAGCTCAGGTTTGGGCTCCATACTCTAATCTGCAGTCCTTTTACACAAACTGGTAGATGGCACAGGCACCTGGATCTGACGCAAAGGAGAAGCATTCACCACTCAAAGTCCCATCAACTGTTTCAGATTCTTATTTTTGATCTCTACAGAGTAATGCTAAAGGGATAGAAAATTCCAGAATATATTGTTAGGAATAAACAAATTCCACTAGGCCCTGTCCCAAGTCAAAGAACAGCTAAGGACAAAGTCAGTTAAGGAATGCTGAGTGCCGGAGAAATAGTCTTCTCCAGGGATAATCTCCGTAATAGGTTATCTCATGGGATCATTTGCATAAAAGTAAAAGGTAACACTAAGTGAACTGAGACTGTTGCACAAATATATTCACACACACACACACACCAATGAAACAAACAGAGCCATGAGTTGGAAAGAGAGCAAGGTTGGGGGACATGGGAGAACTTGGAGGGAGGAAATGGAAGGGAATGGGGATGATGTAATTATATTTTAATTAAAATACATTTTCTAAATGTCTAATATTTTTCAAAGGAAAAATAATATTTTTCAAAAAAAGAGAAACCCAGAATGTATGGATGGGAATCTCTTACAACAAGAAGGAGGGATGCCTGGTATTTTCCACAGGAGGAGATACTAGATTCATACACTGAGCAGTAAAGCAAACCTGTCCTTCATTACATAGTGGGCCACTATCTCTCACTTAGGCTGATTCCCATTCAACCAATCCTGAAAAAGATCAGCCCAGGGCAAAGGCAATCAGTACGTCTGCTTCTGAGATGGACGGGGGTGGGGGGTGGACTCTCATGGACAGCTGATTCCTCAGTCCTCTCACTTTCCAGAAAATCATGCTCAATTGATTATCATTCCCTCCTCTATTTTCTCTTTATAAAAACAGAGCCGTGAATATATGTCTTCTCAGGAAGGCATATTGCAAACCCCCACCCCACACACTTTCTATCTCCATCTTCATGTCCATCTCTCTTCTTTACTCTTCAATTTTGTTATATTTTTTTGCACTTGGTCATTCAACTACTCACTATCCATTCCAGATTTATACTATAGGATGGAACATGAGTACTAAAGAAGTGTGTGCAAACTATATATGTGAATATATCTGTATCTATATATCTATATCTATATAATCTATATCTATATCTATATATCACTGTTTACTAAGAAGTACTAAAGAAGTATTTGCAAATCATATATGTGACATATATATATATATATATATGTATATGTATATGTATATATGTCACTGTTTACCTCTGTCACCTAGTAATTTCAATCCTAGATGTGCAAATTGGAACTTGGAAGCTATAAAACATGTATCTGAGTCTTTACTGCAGTATGTGATGAAATAACTATCTTCAGAGGAATGTGTATATGCATCTAATGCCCCACAGTCTAATCCTACCCGCCCAAATTTATTCCTGCTCTTTACATTTTTACTCAATATCCTTTCTTATATTATAATTGTATTGTTACTAAATGCTACAAACGTACTGCAGCCTGTGAGCTTTTTAAAAAATTCTAATTTAAAAATAGAATCCTATTTTGTTGAAATAAAATCGTACTCTGTATTCCCTTGTGTCTGTCTCTAAGTCAACATAATGTTTTTTTTTTTTCAGATTTATCTATGTTCTTCGGTAGAGCTGAACTTTACTGTCGTAGTTTATGTCTGTTCATTCTGCATGGGGTTTTATTACATGTGTTGCTTACAATTTATTTACCCATTCTTTTGTTGTTGACTGTTAATACTTCTATAATAGTAAGCAATGGTTCTATAAACATAAATGTGTGTGCTGTATATACTCTAGGCTACAGACCTAGAAGCTGAATTTATGCAGCACAGTGGCTACACATCTTTCATCATAAAGATTGTTTTAAAAAACAGTTTTTCAGTCTGTACACATACAGGCCACATATTAAGCTTTCTGTTTTATCGTAGTTTATTTTATAAAAATAGAGGTATGTAAAACTTTTAATAGTACTTATCAGAGACAAGTCAAAATCTAAAAACATTAATATAACTTTAAAGTATAATTAAGCTAGTCATTTCTGCCTTCTAGAAAAGCAAATGAGACACAGACATAGTAACTGGCTCCAGAGAATTCATCTGGAGGTAGCAGAGATCAGCTCATGAGATGGGTCCTGACCATTCTGTGATGACGTCATCTCTCTGCCTTTATGTCTGTGATGGTCATTGTTTTCTTTTTGTTTTTTTCTAATTTAGCAGGTCTATGTAAATGACAGTGCTTTAAACTTATGTTTTCTCAATATAAACAAATTCAATAACTTTGGCACTTTGTGGAGGATATGGATATTTCCCTTTGAGAACTTCAGATTAAATTTCTTATAGTCTAGGTCACTATTATCTACTTTATATCTTAGTTTTCAGTTGTTTCTATGTTTAAGAACTGGGACATTTAATTTACACATATATGTGTATAAAGGTATGCATACATAAATATATGTGGCAATTCTCTAGAGTCTGTTCACACTTGATTAATTGGTTTCTCTTAATGGTGTATCGAAATTTCAAATATTAAAATGGTTGTGTAATCTCATCACCTACATTTTAAGATGTAAATAATATTTTTATTATTTTTGAAAGTTTACATGTTTTTTTTTAATTTATAATGATAGGTTTCAATATTGCCTTCACACAACCTTTTCCCAAATACATAACAGGTGTACTCAGAGACTAATAGAATTCTTACATTACTTCCATGACCCAAGGGGCGGGGGTTATTCTCAGTCACAGTAGGGGATGTGAAATAGAATCCACTAGATCTGCCACAATAGAAAAAGATGGTAAATGAAATGCAATTCCTCATTCCTACAGAGACCGCAGAGGTTCTGATCTGAAGGAAGAGGGCTACTGATTTCCACCCCAGCATTCAACTCACCTTTTGACCTCACAAAGCAGGGAGGATGACAGCATAAATGTAGCCATGGTTTTACTCCAATAATAGATGCTACTTCAGGTCCAACTTCATCATGAGAAAACTGACACTACCTAGCAAACGACTACTAATATAAAAATTATTTCCTCCATTCATATTATGTTTATATTGTATATTTATATTATTTACCTCCTTTAAGTGGAACCCACAAGAGCAGTTTTCTTTAATCAGAAAGGCCCATCAAATTCATTTTTGCATCAGGGAAATATTAGCTAGTAAGTTCTATGACGTCCTTTAGTCTGACATAGATACGATCATCTTTCCATCTCACAAGATACCACATCTGTCCATCACCTATGGAACCAGAAATACCAAAAACTTTAGACTGATTCATAGGATTTTTGAATGACATAAGCAAGGAAAGAAATCAACTATCTTAGTACCATTCAGTAATTGGAAGCAATTCAAGGTATCTCTTCTTAATGAAGAGGGGATAAAAAATAAGTTGTTGCTTCTGGCCTCTCCAGCAACAAGATATGAGGCCTGTTGATCCATTTTGCTTTTGGAGGCAATATATTCCTCATTAAAGTGTGGAAAGTTTTTTACCCACAATCAGAAAGACATATGGTATATAGTCATTTATACGTGGACATTAACCATACAATGCAGGATAATCGTGCTACATCCCGCAGAATCAAAGAAATTGGATAATAAAGTCTCAAGGGAAGATGTAAGAATCTCACTCAAAAGGGAAACTAAACAATTAGATGCAGAGAGGGACCTGGGTAGGAGGGCGAGCAAGAAGCAGAATGATGATAATGACCAGCTGGGGGGGGGGGCAGGACTTGGAGTGAGAATGGAAATCAGTCGGGGGCATCTCTGGTGACTAGCCAGAGTCCTGGAACAGGGGAGTCTCCAAGAGTCTATGAGGGTGACTGTAGCTGAGATTTTTACCAGAGGGGGATATAAAGAGTGAAGTAGCCATCACCTGTAGTGAGACAGGACTTCCACAGGAAGAAAGGGAACACTAATCCACCCACAAAACCTTCAATGCCAAATTTGTCTTCCTCCAAGATGTGGCAAGGATAAAGGAGGAACAGCCAACAATGGCTTCCCCAACTTGAGACCCATCCCATGTGAGAGGGCAAACCCCTGACACTCTTAATGGTAGTCTGCTATGCTTGCAGACCTGGCATATCTAAAAGATAGACTTTTTGACAGAAGTGAGTTATGGTGCAAAGCCACCAGAATTTAGCAAGAACGCTGGTATTTTTTTCTATAAGTAAGTACTCCTACGATATAGATTTGGGATAATGACCACTCTGGTAGCTGAATGTTTAACCATAATCACGAGTTACAATAGACAGGTATACCTGATCTACCAAACATTGGAAAAGACAACAATGCCCATAGCACCTACACTCTTTCCATATTATCTCCTGAACCTACGGTGTCATAGGGAAATCTCCTGTAGTCCTTAGACTGAGGAGGAGAAACTTTGTTTTGTATAATCTGAAAATACAACCCCAAAGTAGAGAGGTGCAATGTATTCTCTTTTTCTAAGAGATCTCACTGGTGGAGAGAAATCTTCACGCTGGAAAGAACTTTTAAATAGGTGCATTTGAGAATTCAGTTTGGAAGAACAAATGACTAAGTGCAGTTGAATTCTGCAAAGTGGGGTGTAACTAATGATTTGACTTAGGAACCAAGAAACACAATCAGAAAATTGTGACAAGGACATTCAGGAAGGGGTATGTTGTCAGGCTTTTATTAAATGTGTCAAAACCTTGCAAGTCTTGTGTGCCCTCTGTTCACCAAAGGTGGCCATGGAAGGCTTCACTAGGGTGACCATGTCTGTGAAGGGTGGCCAGTCTGTTCCCCAGCCACACACTGCTTGTTCTAACAGCACCACGTTAATTCTCCCTTTCTTATGAACTTGCATCCCTTGTCAGATTCCCAGCATCCTGAGGCTCCATTTCTTTTTCTTTTCTCATCTCCCTCCTCTAATGACTCTCAGTGTGTTTGCTGCTCTACAGCCTGGTTCACTAAACATTATCTTTTCTGCCTCATACAGCTCACTGTCACACTTAGGCACTGAGTTTTAATTTCAGGCTCATTTTTTTCCCTTTCAGTTTTTACAATTTCCTCCAATTCTTTTCCAGACTTTCCGTGTCGCTTCTTATGCTCTCCTATCTGATACATGTAGCCTCCGGACTTCTGTCGATTTTATTTACGAACACCAAATACAGTGTTTGATAAGAAGTCTGATAATGGTAATATTTATGGTCTTTCCATTCTTTCGCTCACTGCTGATGGTGCTTACTGCTCGTGGCAGCTCATTTTCTTGCATGGTTTGGCTACTGTTAATTGCACACTACTCGCTCTCATTGAAGAAACTATCTACAGGAATTGCTCAAGGCTTTGGATGCACATCTTCCTCTAGCCGTAATTTTCATGCTTTTCCTTTCAGGTGTTTAAGGCACCATTAGCAGCGCAGCTTTAAATTTATAGTTTTTGTTTCTTACAAACACTGATGATAAAAAAATAAAAACCAAGTGTAATAATGTGTGAAGTAGATGTACGAGCTACATCTCAAGATCATTTCCTTAATACACAGCCTTCTCAATCTGCCTAATGCCCGTGTAAATCTTCTGCACTCTAATGTTTGGTGGGGGAAGGAGCAGGTTTATTCCTAGCTTACTTCATAAGGCAGTCATTTGTGGCTCAATCTTACCCTAAAGGTTAGCCTTTCAGGACGACGGTTGTAAGATTCTTATTAGAATCTCCAACATTAGGAGCAGCTGTCCTACAAAGATCTTTACAATCTGGAGGCTGGAAAGTTCAAGATTGTGGTGTTGCCAATTTCCTCTTTGCTGAGGGCACACACTTAGAGATGTCTGTGTTTTTCCTGTCTCTTCATGCAGTAGAAAAGACTGTGATCTTCCTGAGATTTCTCTTATAAAGCCACCAGTTTCAAAGGCTGCACACTTGATGCCACTACATGGCCAGCATGTGGGCAACATATGACTTTGGGCAGGGGTGCGAACAAACATTCTGTACATAGTTTTATTTTAACTTTGGTACCTTCCAGGACAGCCAGGGCTACACAGAGAAACCTTGTCTCGAAAAACAAAACAAATCAAAACAAACAAACAAAAAACTTTGATACCAGTAACTTTGGATTTGGCCTTGGTCTATGGAGTTAGACTTTCACATAAGGAATATTCTAACTTCTTCTGGGACATGACAAAATGGACAGGGAGAAATCCATGAGGCCTTAATCCTACACGAAGAACTGTAGGCAACTGAGGAAATCTGGGAGCTAGAGAGGTGGTCTTCCTCAGAGAAGAGCACACCAGTTATTTGTCCAGTGCCAAACTGTCAGCCTTGAAAACACACATACAGGTAACATACAGACTGAGCAGATTATGTTCAGGAATATATATGAATATGCATATACATATATGCATATACTAACAATTAATGAAAAAAGAGGCCAAAGACTGTCAAAGAGAATGGGGAGAACAGGAAGGAGGGTTTGGAGGAGGGAAAGGGAAGGAAGAAATGTTGTGATCATAATCTCCCCAAAAGAGAAAACTTTCTTCATAAAGTGCTGTTGAACAAGAAATATTCTATCATAATATTATTATAGAAAGACAATTATTGGAGCACATTTGTTCCATATATAAAACTTACATTTAAATATTGTGAGTCTCTGAAATAGTGAATACTACTATATGGGATTTCTGTGTTCCCTTAGTGACTGAATAAAAACACAGTGCTTCAAGGACAATATAACAAATCTAAATTAAAAAGGAAAATGGATCCCTTGAATTTGTTTTGTAAAGTTCTGCAGTGTTTGATGGAGGCAAAGTGTGGCATTTTGTTACTTATTTTTTAATTAACCAGATACCTATGTCTCTGAGACTAATTAAGATGGAACAGGCCTTTAATTCTTATCAACCAAACTATTCAATGTATGCTTTTTGGGTAAAATCAAATTCTCCAGTGTCTTCATTCATTCAATCAATATCAGATATTTATCCAACAATACCAGAAAACTTTTGCACAGTAAGTTGATAATGCAGCAGAAGAGAATGTATTGCATTTTTATCTTAGGAATATTTGTAATAATTAAAGGATAGTTCTGTGTAAAGTGATTAGCAGAATATTTGCTTCCTGTTATTATAATTGGGTAAAGAATTTATCTTAAAGGGTTAAATAAATGAGATGTTAGTTAAAAATCAGCAAGAGTTTTCACTAATGTAGTCATAGTTTTTACTTTGCTTGTTACACTATAACAATGATTATACTACTCTCATGACTCTCCTTTTTTCCCCGTTTTTTTTCCATACAGGGATTGTGGTCCATCCAGTCTTTTCCACAATACATTTTTGTCTAATTAAGTTATCCCTACTCCCCATCTCCCCAACAAACAAGCAAACAAAGAATAATAACACGAAGCCAGTTTCCTGCAACCCAAACAATGAGCAAAGGCAAGGACTCACAACGCACTGGATGCTAACCCTACCTGGTTAGCAGTCATCGTGGCGAGTCTCTGCTGTGCTCAACTATATTCATGTTACTAAAATTCAGATGCTGTTAATAAACTTGTTTGTATGAATCCAAATCCCCAAAAGCACTAGCACAAAATGTGAAGCTGAATGAGTGACTTTGGAAGAGAATTTCTACGTCACGGAAATGTAAGACATCAACAATTGAGGTATCCTTGGGGGAGAGTTGAAATAAAAGCAAATCACATGCATGAACACACTGTGTGCAAGAATACACTACGTGCCAGAACACCCAGGCTGACCCTTAGAATATAGGCAGCATGGTTACAAACAAAATGGAGATCTGTTCCATTAGGTTAACATAAATGTTGAGATTTTTGTTACTCATCATGCCTGAGAATACAGGCAGTGACCACCTACAGGTACAGGGGGGAAATCTATCTGGTAATTGGAGATTTAGATATACAAGAAGAGTTTGTGGTAGAATCACTGATAAGGTGGAACATTTGCATCTTCTGGGGATGATCTCAGCTCAGGATACAAGAAAGTCCTGGCAACATCATTTTCTTGCCCTCTCCACCTCCTGCTGCTCTAACACACAGGTGTCTGGAAGCCTCTCACATGTATGGCATGATGCACCTGATGGGGCAGGGACACTTGAACAGGTCACTTGCATTTGACATTGCCTCAAACACACCTGTGCTAGGAGGTTGTGAAGTGCAAGGGACCAGCCCATACCACAACTTCTTGACCCATTGGTAGTCTGAAGGTCTGGTTGAGAATAGTTAACAAGATTGGCCTGCTAGTTAACCTTACTCAGATGTTAGCACTTCAGAAACTCTGCTCTGGAGACTGTTATGCCCTTGCTTCATAACTCAGATGCTTGGTCTGGCTGTGAGTTGCCATCAAATATATAAAATTATTTCTTTTCTGTGGCTTGGTCTGCTGTTGCTCTTGTTCCCGATCACTCAATTCCGTGTCATTCAATTTAATTCAATTCATTCAATTCCTCTAGACAACTGCCATCACCCTGGTAACAAAGCATGTAGGACTCAAGAAGGCCCGGAATGTAAAAAAATGTGTAAGGGCCATCCCCAAAGTTTATGATCAGTAACTATCTCTGAAAGAGACAAACAGACCAAGCTACATGCAAGTTGTTAAGGGTTCTCCAGGATGCAGTGTTGTGTATCATGCCAGGTTACAGTGTGTTTTCAGTGTTGTGCCTTTGAATCACCTGTGTTATGTCAATAAGTGGCACCTTTCCATGTTTTTGTAAGCAAGCATAGTAGCTGCACTGGGTCACTAAGCAGCACTTGGGTGTGACTGTTTCTTTGGTCTCTCAACAGTGCATCATCTGGAATGAACAGACATGTGATCACGTCTCCTGAAAAGTCGCATAACATAAATCCTTTAGAAAGTTCACTACGGTCAAATAAAGATTTCCAAAGTGTTCTCTCCCTCCCTCCCTCCTCTCTCTCTCACCCTTCCTTCCCCCCTCTCCCCTCCTCTCTGTATCCACCACACAGGACACAGGGGAAAGAGCATGTATGGGTACAACAAACATGCAGTGGTCTCTGTGCTAAGAACAGAAACTCACTGGAAACCAATCCTACTGCCTGAAGCCAACACACCCAGCTCAAGAACTGTAACTGATGGATGTCTAGTGCTCAAGCCACCCAGTCTGGGACACACTGTTACAGCCACCTGAGTAGACTCCCTCAGACATCTCAACTTGTAGTTTTGACTCTGCTTTAAAATTGCCTGTCATACTTGGCAGTGGACATTAGTTACCTTTATCCCATCCATGACCAATTTCTCTCAGGTTACTTCCTGGGAACTAATAGTAATGATAATGGAGAGAATCAGTGACTTATCCATTCTGCAGAGTTACGTGAAGCCAGCTTTTCCTTACATAGCTGTCATACAATGTTATAAAGTGAGAAGCAATGCCCCTTCTTTACTGAAGTGGAGCTATCCATCTTGCTGAGATGGATCCAGATTGCTGTGTGGTTCTCTTCCTCTGTACTCACTAAACACTTCCTGTCTTTTTTTCCGGCCAACTCCAAATTTTCTGAGCCCTCCACTTTTGAGACCTGTGATCTTTCCCCTCTTCTTCAGCAAGTCACATTCCACTTCCCTGTTTGATTATAGACCCCTTCCTCAGTTGGTCTTCCTTTTCTATGAATATGTGAGGACAAAAGAGACAACGGATGCCAGAGTTTTACAATTCAAACATGTAGATCACTGACCTCATCTTTTTAAACCACATCACAAGTTAATGAAATCAACCTTACAGGAATATTACTATATTTTGTCTATTTACTCAACTTGATGATGAATATTTGCCCAAAGCCTACTTTGAGTGAGAAGAGCTGGTAGATGCTGAGTTTAAACTCTAGAAATGTCCTTACGATTTGAATTTTTGATAGTTTGGTGTTGGAGAATCCTGCTGTTAAGGTCACAGTGCCCTATGACTGGATGGCTTTCTGAGCTCAGCAAAAAAATGGAGGACTCCTTTTGTCAGTGGAGTGTCCCTGTCTCTGCCTGACTGTCTGGAAAGCGTCCATGAACACAGTTGGTTGGCCTTGTCTTAAAAGTGACCTTGTACAGAGCTCTCTGGAAGACTGCATAACTCAGCACACACATCCCTCTCTGGCTTCCTTCCCACCTGATAAATAATGCTGCATTATAACCAATCAGCTCTTCCCATCTGCTTGATGCTATGACCAATTAGACCTTTCTACCCATACCGCTAAAAAAAAAAATCTCTAATATACCCTATGCCTGACACAATAAAGTAGATTCATCTCCCTGCAGCCTTCCATCACACTCAGGGCCATCCGAACCCTGTTCCCTGACTCTGCTCTCTTTGCCTTCAAGGACTTGTTGCCAACAGCCTCAGAGGAGAAGGTGGGGCCAGAGTTTGTCACTAGTGAGAAAACACAGGATGATAGTGCATATTACCTGCACACAACTCAGGAGTTTATTTAAACAAAACGGAAATCAATAGAAACACACTAACCCTTACAGTAGTGATAAATACCTGTGCTTTAATGGCCTGTTGAGACTTCAATCGCTGCTTTGGCTTGAGTCCTCTCTCCCTTTTCTTTCTGAAGTTGGAGCCTTTTATTTCCTTTCTGTCACCAATTCCAAGAGTCTCTTCCTGATAGAGTCACAGTAGAGAGACATGATCTTTTGGAACTTAGTCCCGTTGACAGCTACAGGAAGTATTTATAACATCAAGTTAAGTGGCAGATTGATAGCTTCCTCCATTTGGCCTTCAGTTAGACCTCTGAGTGCTACACCCATGAAGCTGGAGTTTCCAAGTTTCAGTATCTATTCAGTAATTAAGATAGACTTACTTAGTTTCTAGTTTAAGAAACCAAGAGAATCATTGATCTGAAAAGACAGAATTATATTTATTCATTCAAGAACAAAAGGAAAACACTACATGAGCCTATTTATATGTGGAATTTACCAGAAAAAATGATCTCATAGAACTAGAAAGTAAAATAGGAAAGTAGTGTCTAGGGGGACTGGAAAGGGGGGATTTGTGCTAAAGGAACAAAATTGAAGTGGGGTTGATAAGTGGTAGGAATCTGTTGTACACAAGTTTATAACAGTATACTTTATTCTTAAATAATGCTAACAAGGTGAATGCCAGGTGTTCTCATTATGAAATCATGTGAAAAATAAGTGTGGCTGTCCACACCAATGGGCAAGAATGGTCAGTGGCTGTCCTGTGTACCACAGGATGATCTTCAAACTCTTATGTACAGCAACAACAGAATGATCTCTCTCTCTCTCTCTCTCTCTCTCTCTCTCTGTGTGTGTGTGTGTGTGTGTGTGTGTGTGACAGCCTCTGATGTTGGTCCTTGCATTTTATCTTGTATAAGCAGGGTCTCTTTTTGGTTTGTCCACTGGGGAAATCAGGCTGCTAGCCCATGGGCTTCTGGAGATTATCCTTTTCCATCTTTCAACAGAAATACCGGGGATACTGGGAATGCACATGGGTGCTATTGTATGGCTTTTAGGCAGTCTCTGTGGGCTTGAACCTGGGTTCTCATGCTTGTTTGTAGTTTCTTTAATTATTGAGCCAAATTCCCAGCCCCACAAATTCTTTTCAGATTCTAAGGTACAGGCAAATCTCAGCCACAGTGATTATAAACAAAACAAGTGTTTGTTGAGCACTACGACATCCCCTGTAAAAATGAAGGGTCTTATATTCTTTGAATTAAAATGACAAAAAAGTCCTAATTGAAGCAGTAGAAATCTTAAATTAACAGCTTTCCCTGACGAGGATACATACTTGCTGGCAGTGTCTAGTAGTTGTAGAATAAAAACAACTATTATATCAAAATTGACTCAGTAAATTCCAAGGCAATAGAATGAAACATATTAACAGATCAGCAAAATTTAATTGAATATCACAGTTAATAAAAGAGAGGTCCCATGTGAATGCTGAGATCACATATGTATGATCCTAAATATGAAGATTTTACTCTGGGGGACAAAAGCTTGGGTCCAACTACATATACACTGAGTTCATTAATTTAATTAAATTAAATTACATTAATATGGAGATGTCAATGTGTGATTACAATTTTCACCTGGAATGTGTGAGTCTTGCACTGCCTAGAGGAGGTCAGCTCCTATTTCACTGGGGCCTCTCTGCCTGTGAGTCCCGCTACCTCATCTTGCTGATGTTAGGGTCTTCCTAATGTGATGGACTGTATCCTTAAATTGTAAGCCAAAACAAACCATTTCTCCTTACATTATTTCTTAAGGCTATTTTGTTACAATTGGAAAAGTTCTTGACAAACTAAGAGCGATGTCACCTTTAGTCTGTATTATAAGCCTTATCTGCAGCCGTCTCTCTGAACAGTTAAAGTCAAACTTACTAATATTTACCATACAGATGTAGAAATACTTTGTTTCTGCCATGAGTTACTAAGTGGTCATAATACCTTCTTACTTGTCTCTCTGTGTCACTTTGTCTGCCTATGGGGTGTGTCAGGGAGGTCACCCACAAGATGAAGGTTGCTCACATGTGTAACACTTCTTTGTGGGACCATAATGAAAGACATTGTGCATGCTTAGAGAAATAAAAAAATATTAACTCTTTTTATTAACCACTCTTTCCTTAGAAAACTTACATAAATGCTATGAGAAGGAATTAGGGAGAAATTTACACCAAAGGAAATAAAATGAGATGGTAGTTACGCTTCGCTCTGGGGCCACAATATTGTCTCATGAAGCAGCAACTAGTCATGTGAGAACATCATCTTCAACCTGCTACAACTCATTCTTCTTGCAGAATCTGTGCTGTGTGCTGAGGGCCACACATCTCTGAAGTGTGGGATGCAGGGTACCAACTAAAGCTGGACACTCAAGGATTTCTCCCACAGAACAGAGGACAAGGGAGCAGAGTGAAAACTAAGGGCACTCATGAGTCCCCTTAACTGTGTGCCAGGTGAGCTGAGGTGTCAATCTCAGAGCCTTGAGAAAGATCACAGTGATAGTTCTACTTCCAATGATATACATGTTCAGAATTGCACAGGATGGATTATTGTGCTATGATATGCTATCCTAGTTTACTTACAGTCCTTGTGGCTTATGTCTGCCTCCACCACTGCAGGTGAACCAGGCTTCTCTTAGTAAGTAGACTTCACTCATCTTTCCCTGAAAGCCTTCCTTTAAAACCCTTCTCAGAATATGTCAGAGGACCACTGAACACTACTGATAGGACGGCAAGGACATCAGTGTTTCCTTTGTGCCCTGTCCTCTGCCTCTTTTCCTGTAACCTGTGCATCTATGAGAATTCTGGCTTCTAGTAATGAGAAAATCATTTTGCGTTATCCTGTAAAACCTGGAGGAAGAAGGTCCAGTCACCCTAAATCTGACAATATCTTTCCCAGCTTTCACTGCCCCTTGGACTGAAGGAACAATGTTCTTGCTGACATGATTTACTATGAGTTCACAACAGCAGCCTCTTGGTTTTCACACTCAGCAACCCTTCCACTTAAGAGATCAGCTAACTGTTCTACCCAGTTACACAGCAGCTGTGCTCTGGCTGTAGTCACAGCCTCCATGGCTGGCATCTTTCACCATGGTGGTATGGGAGCCATCACAAATGATGTATAACCTTTGCCTCATCCTCCTCTGTTCATCCTGGAACTACAACTCTGTCCCTTCACCATCTCCGTCCGCAGATCAGCACTGCTCAAGATTCCAGTTCCTTGGAGTTATGCGAAGGCTCTGACACTAAAGCGAATCCTTTGGTTTACAGATGATAAACTTTCTGTCTTTAGTTCTAAGATACTCTTCCTCTTCTCTACTCTCCTTATACCTTTATAGCTTCTCTGAATGTAGAATTATAAGTCGTCAGCACTTCTCCATCCCAACTTTGGAAGGTATGACTTCTCTCCTCTGCTTCCTTTGTTGCTGAAGAGAAGTTGGCTGCAAATCATGTTCTCAAGGCAGCCTCTGTTCCTTGATCTCCTTAACCCAAGGTACCTGATGCTCTGTGGTGTCACCAGCTGTATGTCCTGTGGATGTGTGTTTGCTGGTCTCAGTGTTGATCATGCTCTCTTAAGCTTAGTATATACCTACTCCTTTTATTCTGGAAAAGTGTTAACCATTTTCCCATCAGTCACTGCCTCTATCCAACCTCAGTTGTTACTGTTGTAAGTACTATGTCTAGTGGTCTCCTAAAGAAAATGCTGTGTTTTCCCATCTTCCTGCCCATCCTGGATTGCACTGGTTATATGCTGCTGTGTAACAGCACCACACTTAGATGCTCAGGACACATACTTACTCAATTCCCACCTCTCTCTCTCTCTCTCTCTCTCTCTCTCTCTCTCTCTCTCTCTCTC